>NC_091158.1:46945507-47003007 GCF_040958095.1 Procambarus clarkii | reverse complement strand
ATATATAAATATATTATTTATATATAAATATATTTATATATAAATATATTATTTATATATAAATATATTATTTATATATAAATATATATATATATATAATATATATACTATTACACTACATTCTTATGTATTACACTAATATATATATATATATATATATATATATATATATATATATATATATATATATATATATTATATAAATTATTTATATATATATTATATATATAATTATATAGGTCATATGTTTTTGTATTTTTGCTGATTTGTTAGTAAATAATAAAAGAAATATAAATTATTTGATTTTTTTACCCTTAAATTGGTTTTAATATTTAAATTGAAAACACTAATATAATATAAAAAATTTATTATTTAAAATATTTAAAATATTTAAATATATTTAAAAATAAATATTTTTTATTTTCAAGAAATTTAACTTTAAACACAAAGATGTGAAAATGGTTCAGATAAGGCTCAAACGTTTCACAAGAGATTCATATTGGTGTATGAATGGATTATGAATGACTCATGTTAGGAGTGTAAGTTGCCACAACATCTCAAATTAGTGTTAGATACATATGTCTTGGTTATAAGTTTTGGAAACCTATTTAAGTCCACACACAATATCGTATCTGATACGATAAAACAAACGTTTCCAATACTTTCAAATACTTTCCAGATATGTTGTGGCAACCTAAAATTGTTTGCTGGGCAGGGCTCCATTAAGGAACATATAATCTCTTCCCACAACCAAACCATCGCCAGAGAAATCCTAGTAAACAACACAGAAATCATCGATAGGATACAGCGATAGCAGACGGCTTGACGTTTGCGAGGCACTGCACATTAAGAAGTCAACACCAGCAATCAACAGCCAATTAATGCACAACTATATTCTACCCACCTCAAGACTCCACTCCAATATAGAAGCATCAAGAAATATTGACCAATAGGCTATCTACAATCACTTCCATTTCAATACCCATTGTTTCGTGTTTTGTCTTGTGTTGATGAAATTAATACCCTATTAAATACCACCTCACTCCGTCCACCTCACTCAAATGTAGATATAAACAAATCGGAGATATGTAAGTTCCATTCAGTTGTGTATGTGTAAAGTCTTTGAAAATGTAATAAGTTTTACGAAACGCGCTCAAGTGTCGTGTCAGACTAGAAATAAAAATGAATTTTGGAGAATTGATTTTTGAATTACCTCCAACAGTGAAAAGAAATGTACGAAAGATTGAGAAAATTCGTGTTAGAATTATTAATCTTACTTTTTCGGTCATATTTAATAATATATGTCTACAGGAAAGACTGCTACCAAAATATACTAATATATATATATATATATATATATATATATATATATATATATATATATATTATATATGCCGTACCTAGTAGCCAGAACGCACTTCTCAACCTACAATGCAAGGCCCGATTTGCCTAATAAGCCAAGTTTTCCTGAATTAATATATTTTCTAAAAAAAATTTCTTATGAAATGTGATTATATATATATATATATATATATATATATATATATATATATATATATATATATATATATATATATATATATATATATATGTATATATATATATATATATATATATACATATACATGCAAATGAAAACACATGGAAATGGCATTCACTTAATTAATGAAAATTATATCACTAGATAAATTGTACATAATTATACAGACCTCAGGGTAACTGACAACCCTACAACACCGGCCTGCCTACCTCTGCAATGATATAATTAACATGCGGCAACATGGCATTAATCTAGACTCTGAACGATTATATAGAATCGAGAGAACTGGATCACTTGCATGGTAAATCTCTACACTGACCGGTTACATACTCGAGTCAGTCTACACACAACATATATCTATATACATCTACATGTGGTACTGTGTACAACATCCATCTCCAGGTACATCACAACCAGTTACCTGGACGTAAGTACAGAAAGCGGTCTCTCAGTTTCTTCCCTCGCCTGTCAGGCGCTATGGGACAACACAGCTGTTACCGGAATTAACAACAGTCCTGAGACACTAACAATTATACTCACGATTTCCACTCTCATTTCATTCATTTTCCCGGTCACTACCTCACTGGCTGAAGAACACCTAGCTCGCTCCATGTGCGTCGACTAGGTGTGGCCCTAGGGTGTCCAGGGCAGGTGGCCAAGCGTGGCCCAAGGGGGTGGCCACGGAGTAGCGCGGGGCATCACAGCACCCCACCCGGGCTGGGGTGGCCAGGGTGTGGCCATCATGTGGCCCCACTCTCTGGCCACTGAGCGGCGCATCGCGCACATGGGGCTTGCCTCAGGCTGGCTGGGTGGTGCCCACAGGCATACACAACGTGGATGGGAGAGCACCCACACCCCCCATCATACCAGAGCATGCCTCGCTCGTACACCGGGTGTGATAATGGCCGGCGCCACCACATGGCGGACACAGCAAGGTGGAATTCAAAGTCCAACAGGGGGCCTGTAATATCACCAAAATTACACTAGGAGGCCCTGCCCTTATTCCACCAATTGTCCGTTAACATAGACAGGATACTCGAACCCGATGTGAGTAACCATCTGATACACCATGAGGCCTGCCAGCTGCCTCATGGGTGAACACTGTCTCTTAGATTTTCACTTGTTCCTTCTGTACTCCTTGGCCCCATTTCACGCAAATTGGGCCTCGAAACAACCCATGATAGCAGGGGTACCATGCACGATGAGTAATAAGGATGACACAGCGATTAACGGTGGTGGTGGTGGCAGACGCCACCCTCCACCAGGGGACACCTTCTTAGCTCGCCGCCCAGCTCAGACTGAAGGTTTTGGCGGCATAGAGGATCTCAAATGCCCATCTTCCCCCCTACCTTGTCTTGACCAATCAGCACAAAGCCGGCACAACCTCTCATGCCGCTTCCAATTACAGCCGTTTGTGCCTAAAACTCGCCACGAGGCTGAGGTGCCTAGACGAATCGCAGACGCCCTCACCATGAGGTGTCCCGTGACGTCACAAGGAGAGGGAGGCCTATGACAGTGACGTGATACCTCAAATGGTGGGGAAGGCGACGTTCACTCCTCTGTCCCCCCCACCTCTAAAACCGTTGGGGAGTCAAGTACCCACCTACATCTCAATTCTTAAATCTCATTTTCCCAGAAAACAGACTAAATTCTGTAACTCTCTCTACAGAGCAGACACAGACCTCTGGCTAGTCTTAAACGATGGTTCTTAGCATACGCTTTCATCCAACACCACACAAGTGCATGTAGATAGAAAACTTCTTGTTTACAGTCCCTAGAGCAACTCTAGCCTAACCCTTAAACTGCTAGGGGTCCAAATGGAATTAATACCCACAGGCGCAACAAAAAAAAAATCAATTTTTTTTCCTTTCTTTTTAATCTCTTTATTTGTGTTCCCTGAGCACAGGAAAAATAATAAAAAAATGTTATTACACCTACCGAGGACGTAAATGAGCCGAGAAGATCGTCGAAGACGTCACGCCTGATCTTCGCTGGACCGCTGTGTGCCCGGGGTGAGTCAAGCGCGACAGAGGAGGAGCGCGAGTTGCCGCGAATTTATTTTCGCGTTATTATTTACAGTATCCGGAGTACTTTAGACCCATTTTTTCACTGGTGTGGTTCAATATGTTCTCACAAGGTGATTTATAAACATAAAACTGTTGTCAATGTATATTGTATCCACATATTAGTGTCACAAGTATTTGCACAAAAATGTCTTATTTCACAATAAAATACAAAATTTCTTATGATTTATTTTCACTATATACACTCACTTATTCTGTATTTACATGTTTTGGCACCAGTCTTGAACATTCAGAAGTCATCAAGATTGTGACACTCGTTGAAACATCGGACGTGGCACAGAGGGACCTGACACGCTGTGCACCATGTCATCACCATTTTTATTTTCTGTTCCCTCTTGGTTGTTGACCAGCATACTACACACACACGCTGACCTACTGAACGCTTTCCAGTTGGTGGTAAAAACCTGAGATTGCGTGTCAAAAAGGCATCCCTGTAAGCGAGCCTGGGTGTTGGAGCATGGTGGAATACTGGGTTCAAAATGGGCCTCTGTACACCAGAAATTACTTTGCCAAACTTCTGTAGTAATTGTGTTACTACAGTAAAATTGAAAAGAAACAACTCCACTGCCCCCACCATCATATTACATTTATCCAATAAACGCATGTTGATGTTATAGTCCAAGACACAATTTGGTTTATAGATTAGTTCTCTGGTGGTTCTGTTCACCTTACCACTGTCCAGCATTGTTCCAGAGTGAATGGTGGTCAACATGTTCACTTCACGCCTGTCTTTCCACCGCACTGAAAGTATTCCACCTGTTTTTCTGAGCTCGCAATCACCAACCTGCATAGCACCTGGAAACAGTGGCATTTCCCTTCGTTTTGCCTTCACTGTGCCACACACTCCAGTTCTATTATCAAGCAAGAACCTAGTTAGCAAGGATCTGGTATAATAGTTATCTGTGTATAATATGTGGCCCTTGTTCAGATATGGTGCAGGCAGTGACTTCACAACACTACCTGAGAAGCCATGTTGTTCATTAGCAGGAATGTCTACATTTGTACCTGTATACATTATCATATGTAATACAATTCCTGTTTCACAGTCACAGAGTACAAAGAATTTCAATCCAAATCGGTGGCGTTTGGAGGAAATATACTGCTTGAAGGCAAAAAGTCCTTTGAAAAGCACAAGGGATTCGTCAATCACAAGCTTCTGAACTGGTACATAGAAATCCCTGTACTTTCTGATAAGTTCATTCAGGACGTGCCTTACCTTCCAAAGCCTATCATCATAATTCCTGTCTTCATCATTTGCAAAGTGAAGACACCCGAGGTTTATCGCAAATCGGTCTCGAGACATATATTTGCCGAACATTGGTGTTAGAACAGTATGGTCTTTGCTCCAATAATGGTCCATTACGTGTTTGACACAATGTTTCATCAACATACAGCGTCAAAAACACATACATTTCACCTACAGTCGTATCTTTCCATCGCTGCAAACGTGAATAATCGGATAACTCCTCCTCATCAATGAGATCACTCGCATATTTGTTCGTCTCATGAACAAGATGTTCCACTAGCGGCTCATCAAAATATGCAGTAAAATAGTCCATTTCACACATATCTGCACCTTTATCAGGGAAAATGTCTGTAATTCCAACATCCGAATTATCAAAAACAAGAATTTGTGGAACAAAATCTGTCCCATCACTCCACACAAAAACACCGGGTGTTTTTCGAGAGCCAATAGCGGCACCACGGCGAGGAAACCATAGACCAGGAGCTGAAGCATGTCTAGGAACAGTAGGGGCAGGCAGGGACGGTGATGGAAAATCCCTCGATGTTGAGGGTCTTTGTTCATGTGTTGCCATGCGGTGCCTCGTGGCTTGGCCAGATGCTGCTGACGCGACAAATTGTCGCTTGGCAACACCGGACACTCCTCCACTGACACTAGTGAAACTATTTTCCGATTCTAAGTCACTAAAACCGGAAAATGATTCACCTTCTTCAGAATCGTCAAGCAAAACATCAATATCTTGCAAGGGAGAACATGAACTGTGTGGTCTTGCACAAATTGGGGTCGAGTGAGGACGAGGAGGCATGGGCGAGATGCTAGGCCTAGCCCTGGTGGAGCCAGCATGTTCACACTCGTCGTCGGTCGTATCCACCTCTAAGGGCTGTGTGTAGTCATGATCAAAGTCTGAGTCGTCTATATCAGACTCATCACCATCCGGAAACAAATTATGAGTAATTTCGTCCTCGGCCAGAGGTCGCAAGGAACGCCTTGCTGAGCGGGGTCAGTCATAAAAACTTGATGCGCTCGCCATGGTGTCCGCTGGGTAACTGAGGTCTGTACACAAAGGGGACCCACGCTGGATTTTTTTTCCAGGCGGGGTTTGTTTATGGTCGGTTGAGGCTCGCCGATGACTACCCCTATCCCATGCGGGGCGTTTAAATTATAGCGCTAGACACGAAATCATATATAAATAATGTGCGCGGTTTCGGTTTTGTCATTGATATAATATATATATGATATGTGCGGTTTGAGGGCTAATCTAGAAAACTAGAAAAAATAGCTGAGGGAATTTTCATTCTCTCACAGCAGCAGGCCTGGGGAGAAGTGCACTCCAACTTAAGAGTGACCCTCGCCAACACACAAGGGACAGAATGAGACAGAACTAGAGCATTTGAGGGCACCATGCCCAAACCTCCTGCACTTATTGCAGAACCAATGAGATGGAATATACTCCTGAACGGAGCATCTGGCACCAGCAAGAATGACAGAGGGTGGAAGGGACCTACCATCAAAGGTAATCTTCACAACCCGAAGGGGCAGACAGCGATGACCACGAGGGGGACGATTAAACGTATCCACCTGAAGGACAGAATGACCCTGGGGCTCGAGGATATTTATTTATTTATTTATTTTATTTATTTATATTGTGACGGGAAAGTGTAGAAGAGTAGGTGTTCGGCAGTCCTCCTAATGGCTGTTGTCAATGCCTATCACATTTTAGAAAAAAAAGATTGACTGCTTGGCTGTTGTCTGTGGTAAAGTAAGAAAAGACACGCAAAACACATAGTATGAACAATGAAACTTTAATTAACTTTAAAAATTATGAATAAGACAATTCCTTGGCTATGTACAGTGCAAAGAAACAAGTAAAAAAATATAACATAAAAATTAAGAAAAGGGTGACGTTACTCTACAAATAAAATAAAGACAGAAAAATGATTAACAGGTGCTGAGAATATAGCGCTAGCTGAGAACCTCCACGAATAAACAAAGCGTATATCAGTTGGTTGTTCACAGCTTGAGAGCACAAGGATATTCTAACTTCAATGACTGGTTCAGGCCCAGACATTGGCTAGGTAGAGGGCGCTGAGGTGCAGTGGTGCAGACGTAGATTCACCAATCAGAAGCAGGCAGGCTGGAAATGGTAGTTTGGTGATTTGTGACGAGGGATGGGGGAGGGTGGAAAGCGAGTGTAATGATACGTTTGCGCCTGGCAAAACATATTTGACTCAATATTTACTACACTTGCTTGTAGTATTTAGACGTTTTAGATGTACTGAAGTAGCTTGATGTAGGAAAGAGCAGGCCTAATCTCTCCTGAAGGAGATTATCGTAACAATATACAAGAAGGTACATTGGGTTTGTTAGAATACATAGCATAGTATTTATAATCTTGTAAAGCCTCTAGTATGTGCAGTGTTTCGGGCCGGTCCTTAATCTAACAGATAATTTTAATTAGGTAAATTCTAGCAGAATTAATATAATGATAACAAATACATTGCAAGAAAAAAAATATGCTTGATATGCGTGATATCCTTGTGGCAGTCTGAGATTTCTGTCTAACACCAGTTGCAACATGGTTCGAGAGAACAGTGCCAACACTGGCATTTAACCGAGCGTTCTTGGAGACCCGAACAAGGATCTCGCCAATGCAGGATAAGGCAGCCAAGCGGGTGGCTGCATCCTGAGAAGGAGCAGCAAAAACACAGGTATCAAGATGGGTGGGGTTGCAGATAACAGAGGCATCTACTAAATCTACAAGATTTCTATGAAGGGAAAAATCGTCAGTAGGATTCGAATCTAAAGGCGGGAGGTCAAAGTACTTAGGCCACGTAGCAGGACCAAACAAAGCATGGAATGAATTAGTATGAGAAGGAAGCATACGAGAGCGGCCGTGGCGGGGACTGCGATGAGAACCTTTAGAGAGAGGTGGGTCATAAGGCGCAGTAGTCACAATCAGAGATGGAGCCATGCAAGGGGATAAGGCGGCCACCACAGCAGGCTTGGGGCTCGACCCAACCACACAGAGGAGGGAGGGGAGCAGGAAGGAAGAGTCCAGTCTGGGCCTAAACCGGGCCCTGTAGCAGGGACTACAGAGCTCGGTCTTCCAGGACGGTCTGACTCAGGGGACTGGTCGCCCACCCCATGAGACTGGGTAAAAGAAGTCGTGTCGTCATCCATGCAGCAAACAATTTCAAAGGTTTGGGACCTGGAACCAAGGGATACCACCTACCAGGGCAGCCAGGGAGGCCGAGTGCGGACCAGTACAGAAAGGGTGTGTCGTCCCCAGCGGTGGTCCCCCTCTTCAACATGGGAGTCCTACTACATCGTCCATTCTCCCACACAGGTGCTAAGACCCCATTCCCCTCTATCGCCCTAGCCTGGACACCCAACCATCCACTCAGGGTGGCCCCTCACAGGCGACCCCTCCAGCAAGTAGTCCGATGGCTCACAAGGCCCCTACGTGGTGCCCTTCAGCACGTACACCACCTAAAGATGGGACAAAGGCAACCCACACCGGTCCCAGGGAGGTGTACATGAGCCCCTCACCACAACAAGGAGGCACCACAGAAAGGAAGAAAGGTAACAGTCAAAAGGGTTAACAAAGTGGATATGCAGCTGGTGCCACCTAGAGGACCGTATTTCACTACTAATGATAATGTTAGTATGTTATTATGCTGCATTTTATTATATATCACATAAATACATTGCCCAATGGCAATATTTCATATGTCCCTTTGTACGAAAATCTCACAACCACTTTCTTTCCACCCCCCCCCCCTTATTTCCACGAGGATTTTTTGGTGACTTCAACATCTTGGAGAATTCATATCCGATACTAAGCATGTGAAGTTGGAAGGAAATTGGTCAACATGTTAATTAAACATTATCTGTCACCGGGCAGGCGCACGGTCAACTTAAGGGTCATGCACCCGGCTTGCGGGCAAGCGCGCGGTGACACCTAAATGTGAATACTCGTTTCAGCTTTCTCACGTTAATTCTCGTGCTACGTCGCTCGTTTTGGTATCATTGTGTTTGCAATTAAATTCCCTACAGGTGTGTATAAATATAATGTCCAAAAGCCTGGTGTGACTCCCAACATCAAAGCCTAAAGTCGGCAAAAGTTACCCGTGAGCGCACAAAATCCATAAAATGTGCATACTCGTTCCATTTTTCTCACCTTAATTCCCGTGCTACGTTGCTCGTTTTGAGATCATTGTGTTCGCAATTAAATTCCCTACAGAATATAATGTATGAATATAATGTATAAAAGTTTGCAGTGCCTCCCCGCAGAAAAGCCTAAAGTTACCCATGAATGAGCACCAATTTGTACACTGCAACCTAATGTGTATACTCCTTCAGTTTGATAACATCAATTTTCGTGTTACGTCTTTCATTTTGGTATCAAATAGTTCGCAATAAAAAGGCGCGTATTTTAAAACTAGTCCCATAATAATAGAGCAATAACTGGAATTTTAACAAACAATTTAATTCTGGAAGCTCATCATCACAAAATTATTTATATCTTTCCAGTGTTCTGACATAAATTTTTGTGTCACATTTTTCATTTTGGTATCAAATATTTCGCGACGTAAAGGCGCGCATCTTAAAACTAGTCCCAACATAATAGCATAATAAATAGAATTTTAACAAATATTTAAAAAATTTGACCAAAAGCCTATTTATAATCATATAAGTGTTCGAACATCAAGTTTCATGTTACATCTTTCATTTTGGCATCAAATTGTGCGCATTCTAAAGGCGCTTATTTTGGTACTATCCCAAGGTCGATTAGATAACAAATGAATTTTATACAAATATTTTTGGTAGTGGACACAAGTCCGGTCCAAAGCTAGGATTCAGGAGAAAAATAATGGACGCGAGTCTGGTCCAAAGTTACCGATAGTGTATTAATCAGCCACAGGTGGCAGAGGTTGTGACTTTTTTTAGGGGGGGGGGGTCCGATTTATTTACAGATTTCAAACTCTATTCTCTTTGTCTCTTTTGCTTGTATTAATGAATGAGGACCAGATTGGGGCTTTATCACTTATGTATGGACATTAAAGTTACTGCAAAATACTCGTTTCTTATCCCAAACCAATCCCTATACTTTGTTTTTTGGGGGTTATTTTTTCTTTACTTCATTTCATACTTCATTTTCATTTACTTCATATTATTTCAACACATTGATCTACAACTTTCACATATTCGAGTACGAATGCCAAGCAATGTTTATTAACACATACAAGAAAATTCATTACTTAGAACTTACATAATCATATAATTATTTAGAACTTACAAATTCATTACTTAGAACTTACATAGTCATTGGCGATAACTTCAATTATCTCTAAAACAGGAATTTCAACTTTCAGACACTGTCAAAAATTCAGTTTCTTACAGATTCTCACCATTTTTACATATTATATGCAAAGTTCTTAGTTCTAAGATTTTCTTGTTTTCGTTTAGTCATAAATCCATAACATTTGGAGTTATAATTTGTTTGCATCCAAATTTTGAACATATTTGGATGGCAATATTGAAAAAATGTTTTACAGTAAGCTATACTCTCAAACAATATTTTGCTATAAGAAACATGAACGTTATATGCCATTCTGAAACCATGATGAATAAAATAACAATTGGTTACATATTAATATTTTGACACCAAATTTGAAATTGTGATTTTTTTAATTTATTTTTTTAGTTTTTCCTGTTCATGGTATGATGTTGATCCGTTCGGAAAAAATGGGAGCATTTACCACGAAGATACTATTGACAAAAAATTGTATGTGAGGAAGTTTTGGTACACAAGCACCAGGGGCCCCTTAATTGTCAAATTGGTACTTATTAAAAATGGAAAAATATCGATTTATTTATTTCCAAACAAAATTCTAGTGGTGTCAATGACTAATTATACTATAGCCCGTGCTACATGGACACTTCGTTCTGAGTAGCTGAATCTAAAACAACAGACAAATTGTGAGTCATCATCTACATGGTTGTTTGGTGTTGTCATAAGTGTAGTGTGTGGGGGGTGACATCACATATATTGTGCACTGTATGCTACAATGAATATTTTTCAATGTGGCTTAAACTTGGTACCTTTTTGTTTGTCTTTGTTTTGTGCCCTTATAAGCATTGTGTATTGAGAGACACCATATTTGATGTCTATAATGGTAGTTTGTTATCATAGGTATTTTGAAACATGTCACACATTAAGTGTATTGCAATCGTTTGATGCCATAATTTAAATGTGTTTTGGGACACTATTTGAATTCTGTAACACCTTAACTTGTGTGTTATATGTTCAATACGTGACGTAGCGTTATGTGTCATACATGTAGAGTATTGCGTGATACCATAAATGTATTATGTTGTGTGTCACTCAACATGTTCTGTAATGTGTCACTTGAACAATTAAGTAATTTGCTTGCTCATATACATAGTGAATTATGTAGCGAAATATATGTAATATGTTGCACTACAGTATGATTATTATTGAGTGCATATTTTTATGAATAATAAATGTTGAACATTTATTGTCTCTTAGACAGGCTGGGGAACTTTGACACCATTAGTACTACATATTGTATTATAAAATTATTTTATTTTGTTACACATAAGTTTGCTGTGTTGTGTGACATGAGTGTTGTATAATGCTGGGATGCTTAAGTGTGATCCTTACCAAACATATCTGTAGCGTTGATGTCTGTTCCAGTGTTGAGGAGGGTCATCACAATGTTGTCGTGACCACCTGCAGCTGCCCTGTGAAGGGCTGGCAAGCCTGCCAACAGATACCACAATTGTTATTATTCATGAACCATCATGATTCTAGAGGTTTCTGTAAAGTGTTGAATTAAACCTTCCTTGATGAACTACTTGTATACCACTGAAGTGAAATACCAACTCTAAATATTATGCAAATCGATTTTTCATTGTAAGATTAATTGAGGAATATTGGGTTAAACAAATTTCAGATTAGATTACCATTAAAGATGTCCAACATCCCACCAGTTCTTATTTGATAACTTATTGCTCATAACGAATGAGCCAGTGGTGGTATTATGTAAATCAATTAAAAACTTTATTTGAAAATGGTAGTATATATTTTTAAAAAGTAAACATGAAAATTACAGTACATTAGTTATACAAGAGAAAACAGTAACAGAACAGCAAGTAGATAATGCCATTACCTGGATCAGGAACTAAACTGGAAACATATACAAATCTACACAACACTACGTACAGAATTAACAATAGCGTGATATATCAAATGAACAAAGTCACAAGGGCCGTGATGAGGGTTCGAACATATGTCCGGGATGATCCCAGACGTGCCATAGACGACTTTTTTATGTCTTTGAGACGCTCCAGGAGCCGTGTGAGGGCAGTATCACTCCCTGTTGCAATTTTTATGACCATGTCGGGGCTAAGTCGACTAAGGCGCATCTGGAATCATGCAGGACGTAGGTTCGAACCCTCATGACGGCCTTTGTGGATTTGTTCATATACCAATTTTTTCAATGCTGGCAAGACTAAACAGATGTACAGCAATCTAAATACAAAATTACATTTTAGGCAAAAATTGAGTGACAGTTATCTAAAAATTTCAAAGATGATATATTGTAAAGATAACATATGTATCACAAATATAAGGTAATGAGACAATTTGTCATAGAACTAATATAAATTAGTCATACCTTGACATTGAATATATTAGCACAGCCTTAGTTTTAACATCAACACATTCTGTGCCTATCCTGCCTCAAAATCACCACAAACCCATAGCCCATATAGCCTCGGTCTTTCTCTAGTTGGACTAAAAATGCCTGCCAGTAATTCATCTTTATGTCACAATGTTTCTTTAATCGTGCCAAGCGGGGGGGGGGGGGATCTCATCGAGTAAAGATATTCGAACCCCACAATAGATGAACTTACTAGGGTGAACCGATAGCTCTAGCCTTGAAATTGACCTTCAATAAGTGTCATACACTATAAAGGCTCGGCAATAAAATATTGGTAATACTAGCCTGAGGTACGAAAATAATTGTTGCCCTCATTTAACCAAATTAACTATTATTGGAATCTAAAAGTTGCGATTTAACGATACTTGGGGGAGAAAAGAGAAACATTGTTGCCATTATCAGTTAAGTAAGATAACTTATGTAGATGCACTAAACACCACCATTCGTTATTTTACAATGCTAGCTATTTGCATGAGCAACAAGATGTTATCTTCACGAATTAATATTATAGTAATTTATGATATCCTGCTTCACACTAGTTGACGTCAAACCATACTGTTACGAGCCTTTCCGTAACCGGTTTTTTTTTAAACTATGATCCTACTCAAGTTCAGAGGTCCCTAACACTAAAAAAATTGCGTTCCTTGTGGATTTGTTCATATGATGCATCACGCTATTGTGATTTCTGTATGTATATATCAGTGTGTTGTTGTATTTTAGAAGAAACTGAAGCTGCTAACCATTTAATTCCATTTAAACACTCTCGGTCTCAATGTTTAAATTGGATTTTAGAAACTTTAGATAGTATTTTCATCCTGAATGATAGGACCAACAACTAAGAATATATACATCGTTTTCCTTTCAGCCATCGTTGGGATGCAGAAAAAACGGCCTTTTATCCCACTGGGGGAAGCCCTAATATACACAAATAGCCATCGACTAAATGTACTAATACCCCTTGATAGTAAAAGATTAATTAAATGTAAAATTAAAAAAAATTAAAGTAAATCGATTTTACCACGATGACTCATACTCTAAATTCGTTAATAACAACTTCATCAACAAATAATACTGTAAATCCTCAACAACTGCCTCAGTTATTACCCCAGCCGCATGTTGCAGAGTTGAGAACAGCTAACAGAATACATGAAGATTCTTACTGGTGTCCAATAACAACTTCTCATGGGCAAAATAATAATAAGAATACAGAAATAGCACCAGAAAAAGTCAATGTCGGTAAGAAAATGACAAATTGGGCTATTTCTTTTATGTATCTCTCTTTCTTGATTAGTTTTAATAGTCACGTTTTATCTACTAGGAACAAATATATATAAATCATTATGTTCATTATTAATTGGTATTATAGCTCTTTTATTTATTACATTTATATTAACTTATCATCCATATCAATACAAATCAATTGTTTCTTATGCCCAGAAAATAGCCCTCCAGCTAAACAACTTATAAATTTATTAAAAATTAGATTTCATGACACTTACTATTTTTGCTTCCTGATTCTCATCAACAATTTACATTTAAAGTTTCCCCTCCACTTAATAGAAAGTCACCGCTCACCGCATAATATTATTAATAAGAATGGAAAGGCAGTACTTACTGCCTGTACTGAACCCAAACCACCATCATCCACCACAACATGCGGGGGAATAAACCAGACCTGAGAGATGGCAATATATATCCACCTAATAAACGAGTTGTGAATACAGCGCATACAGCGACCTGACTCCAGCATGTACCATAAAAGTTTAAAAACGAGCAAGGATAATTTAAACAACTATTTTATTGTGTTTAAGGTTGATCTGAATAATCCAACCATTTTGCTAGAAATTACCTACTTAATATTATCTATTAGATTAAGGAACTCCCCAAAATGCTGTGCATACTTGTGGCTTTATAAAAATGTACACACATCACGCTATGTACTCTCATAAACCCAATGTAACTTATTGTATATATATAAATAAATAAATAAATAAATTATATATGACAATAATCTTTTAACTATTGACATTGCCATTGGCATATATCCCGATAAAAACATCAACAAATATTTGAATCTACCACTCTTTAAAAAAATAACTTAATCATTAATAGGTAAAGTGATATGTAATATGTTAACAACAGCAAACCTTATAAAACATTATATCTCAATACCTCTCTTAATATCATTCCAATTGCATTTTAAATATTTTTTTAAATGAACTCAACATTATAAGAAAGAGTTGGTGTCTTGGAAAAGCTATTAAGCACATTAATAATAATAATCTACGGTTCGTTTTTATTTTGAGACTCCATGAGATTTTCTAGAAAAAACACAAGTTATAAAGCATTATATCACTATACCGCTCCTAATTAATACGGCTCCAATCTCGTTTTTTATGATTTTCGTAGATGAATGCAACATTATAAGAAACAGTTGGGGTCTTGGAAAAGCTATTAAGCACATTAAAAATAATATTCTGTGGTTCGTTTTCATTTTGAGACTTCATGAGTTTCTCTAAAAGAAAACAGGCGATCGTTTGCCTGGCTCGCCAGGCGATGATCCCTAGCACACCCTACAGTGAGTTGGCCTGGTATTTCTTGTGAGAGTCCACCCACACTAAAATTAATTGTGAATATATGGGCATACAGCGACCTGTCTCAGCATGTACCGTGGGATTTTTAAATCGAGCAAGAATTATAATCTTTCAACTATTGACATTGGCATTGGCTTATATCCCAATAAAAACAACAACAAATTTTTGTATCCACCACTCTTTAAAAAAGTACTTTATAATTGGATGAAATAAAGATTTAGCAAGTAAATCATTTAACAGAACTAAGTCACTAATTCATGATCTTAACATAATATAATAATAATATTTCAAATAAATCAGTTAGAAACAATATTTTGAAAATAAAGAAAATAACTTGGTCTATTAGGCAAATCGGGTCTTACATAGTAGGACGAGAAGTGCATTCTGGCTACTAGGTACGATATATATATATATATATATATATATATATATATATATATATATATATATATATATATATATATATATATATATATATATATATATATATATATATATATATGTCGTACCTAGTAGCCAGAACTCACTTCTCAGCCTACTATTCAAGGCCCGATTTGCCTAATAAGCCAAGTTTTCCTGAATTAATATATTTACTATAATTTTTTTCTTATGAAATGATAAAGCAACCCCTTTTCTCTATGTATGAGGTCAATTTTTTTTATTGGAGTTAAAATTAACGTAGATATATGACCGAACCTAACCAACCCTACCTAACCTAACCTAACCAATATTTATAGGTAAGGTTAGGTTAGGTAGCCAAAAAAAGCTAGGTTAGGTTAGGTTAGGTAGGTTAGGTAGACGAAAAAACATTAATTCATGAAAACTTGGCTTATTAGGCAAATCGGGCCTTGAATAGTAGGCTGAGAAGTGCGTTCTGGCTATTAGGTACGACATATATATATATATATATATATATATATATATATATATATATATATATATATATATATATATATATATATATATATATATGTCGTACCTAGTAGCCAGAACCAACTTCTCAGCCTACTATGCAAGGCCCGATTTGCCTAATAAGCCAAGTTTTCATGAATTAATATATTTTCTCTAATTTTTTTCTTATGAAATGATAAAGCAACCCATTTCATTATGTAAGATGTCAATTTGTTTTTATTGGAGTTCAAATTAACGTAGATATATGACCGAACCTAACCAACCCTACCTAACCTAACCTAACCTATCTTTATAGGTTAGGTTAGGTTAGGTAGCCGAAAAAGTTAGGTTAGGTTAGGTTAGGTAGGTTAGGTAGTCGAACCTACCTAACATTCCTATGTTTTATAACAAACATAGGAATGTGCCTAAATGCCAACAGCGACTGCCCCGACAGGTACAAGAGGAGTGTTGTTAACGCATACGTCGACCGTGCTCTCAGCCACAGCTCAGAATGGAAGCAAGTCGACGAAGAACTCTGTAGGGTAAGGCAGGTTCTAGTCAATAACGGCTTCTCCAATGGTTTCATCGAAGACATCATAAGAAGGAAAGTGAAAAGCCATGCAACCTCTGAAGAGACAACTAACACAACACCTATACCCCCTATTAGACTATTTTACAGGAACTTCTTTTCCACAGCTCATAAAACGGAGGAAAGGGTCCTGAAAGATATTGTTAATAGAAACGTTATCCCTACAGACAAAAATCAGAGGATACAACTGACGATTTACTATAAAACCAGAAAAACGGCCAGCCTACTCATGAGAAACTCTCCAGACACAAAACAGAACGCTTTAAAAGAGACTAACGTCGTCTATGCCTTCAAATGCCCACTTGGGGACTGTAAGCTCCAAAAAACCCAGTATATAGGCAAGACAACAACATCTCTTTCTAGGCGTTTAACGATGCATAAGCAACAGGGCTCCATTAAGGAACATATAATCTCTTCCCATAACCAAACCATCGCCAGAGAAATCCTAGTAAACAACACAGAAATCATCGATAGATACAGCGATAGCAGGCGGCTTGACGTTTGCGAGGCACTACACATCAAGAAGTCAACACCAGCAATCAACAGCCAATTATTGCACAACTATATTCTACCCACCTCAAGACTCCGCTCCAATATAGAAGCATCAAGAAATATGGACCAATAGGCTTTCTACAAACACTTCTATTCAATACCCATTGTTTCTGTTCTGTCTTGTGTTGATACTTTTAATACCCTATTAATATCCCCTGTTCTGTCTTGTGTTAATGCCACATCATCCTTCCCACCTCACTCAAATGTAGATATAATATCAGAGAGACGTAAGTTCTAATCAGTTGTGTATTTGTGAAGTCTTTGAAAATGTAATAAGTTTTACGAAACGCGCCCGTGTCGCGTCAGACTAGAAATAAAAATGAATTTTGGAGAAGTGATTTTTGATTTACCTCCAACAGTGAAGCGTAATGTACGAAAGATTGAGAAAATTCGTGTTAGAAATATTAATCTTACTTTTTCGGTCATATTTAATAATATATGTCTACAGGAAAGACTGCTACCAAAATATACTAATATATATATATATATATATATATATATATATATATATATATATATATATATATATATATATATATATATATATATATATATATATATATATATGTCGTACCTAGTTGCCAGAACTCACTTGTCAGCCTACTATGCAAGGCCCATTTTGCCTAATAAGCCAAGTTTTACTGAATTAATATATTTTCTCTATTTTTTTTCTTATGAAATGATAAAGCTACCCATTTCATTATGTATGAGGTCAATTTTTTTTATTGGAGTTAAAATTAACGTAGATATATGACCGAACCTAACCAACCCTACCTAACCTAACCTAACCTATCTTTATAGGTTAGGTAGCCGAAAACGTTACGTTAGGTTAGGTTAGGTAGTCGAAAAAACATTAATTCATGAAAACTAGGGTTATTAGGCAAATCGGGCCATGCATAGTAGGCTGAGAAGTGAGTTCTGGCTACTAGGTACGACATATATATATATATATATATATATATATATATATATATATATATATATATATATATATATATATAACTGAAAACTCACACCCCAGAAGTGACTCGAACCCATACTCCCAGGAGCCACGCAACTGGTATGTACAAGACGCCTTAATCCACTTGACCATCACGACCGGACATAATGAGGTGATAGCCGAGGCTATTTGAACCACCCCACCGCCGGCACTCGGATAGTAATCTTGGGCATAGCATTTTACCAAATCACCTCATTCTTTGGGGCACACGTGAGGAACACAAATGCGAACAAGCCTGAATGGTCCCCAGGACAATATGCAACTGAAAACTCACACCCCAGAAGTGACTCGAACCCATACTCCCAGGAGCCACGCAACTGGTATGTACAAGACGCCTTAATCCACTTGACCATCACGACCGGACATAATGAGGTGATAGCCGAGGCTATTTGAACCACCCCACCGCCGGCACTCGGATAGTAATCTTGGGCATAGCATTTTACCAAATCACCTCATTCTTTGGGGCACACGTGAGGAACACAAATGCGAACAAGCCTGAATGGTCCCCAGGACAATATGCAACTGAAAACTCACACCCCAGAAGTGACTCGAACCCATACTCCCAGGAGCCACGCAACTGGTATGTACAAGACGCCTTAATCCACTTGACCATCACGACCGGACATAATGAGGTGATAGCCGAGGCTATTTGAACCACCCCACCGCCGGCACTCGGATAGTAATCTTGGGCATAGCATTTTACCAAATCACCTCATTCTTTGGGGCACACGTGAGGAACACAAATGCGAACAAGCCTGAATGGTCCCCAGGACAATATGCAACTGAAAACTCACACCCCAGAAGTGACTCGAACCCATACTCCCAGGAGCCACGCAACTGGTATGTACAAGACGCCTTAATCCACTTGACCATCACGACCGGACATAATGAGGTGATAGCCGAGGCTATTTGAACCACCCCACCGCCGGCACTCGGATAGTAATCTTGGGCATAGCATTTTACCAAATCACCTCATTCTTTGGGGCACACGTGAGGAACACAAATGCGAACAAGCCTGAATGGTCCCCAGGACAATATGCAACTGAAAACTCACACCCCAGAAGTGACTCGAACCCATACTCCCAGGAGCCACGCAACTGGTATGTACAAGACGCCTTAATCCACTTGACCATCACGACCGGACATAATGAGGTGATAGCCGAGGCTATTTGAACCACCCCACCGCCGGCACTCGGATAGTAATCTTGGGCATAGCATTTTACCAAATCACCTCATTCTTTGGGGCACACGTGAGGAACACAAATGCGAACAAGCCTGAATGGTCCCCAGGACAATATGCAACTGAAAACTCACACCCCAGAAGTGACTCGAACCCATACTCCCAGGAGCCACGCAACTGGTATGTACAAGACGCCTTAATCCACTTGACCATCACGACCGGACATAATGAGGTGATAGCCGAGGCTATTTGAACCACCCCACCGCCGGCACTCGGATAGTAATCTTGGGCATAGCATTTTACCAAATCACCTCATTCTTTGGGGCACACGTGAGGAACACAAATGCGAACAAGCCTGAATGGTCCCCAGGACAATATGCAACTGAAAACTCACACCCCAGAAGTGACTCGAACCCATACTCCCAGGAGCCACGCAACTGGTATGTACAAGACGCCTTAATCCACTTGACCATCACGACCGGACATAATGAGGTGATAGCCGAGGCTATTTGAACCACCCCACCGCCGGCACTCGGATAGTAATCTTGGGCATAATCACCTCATTATGTCCGGTCGTGATGGTCAAGTGGATTAAGGCGTCTTGTACATACCAGTTGCGTGGCTCCTGGGAGTATGGGTTCGAGTCACTTCTGGGGTGTGAGTTTTCAGTTGCATATTGTCCTGGGGACCATTCAGGCTTGTTCGCATTTGTGTTCCTCACGTGTGCCCCAAAGAATGAGGTGATTTGGTAAAATGCTATGCCCAAGATTACTATCCGAGTGCCGGCGGTGGGGTGGTTCAAATAGCCTCGGCTATCACCTCATTATGTCCGGTCGTGATGGTCAAGTGGATTAAGGCGTCTTGTACATACCAGTTGCGTGGCTCCTGGGAGTATGGGTTCGAGTCACTTCTGGGGTGTGAGTTTTCAGTTGCATATTGTCCTGGGGACCATTCAGGCTTGTTCGCATTTGTGTTCCTCACGTGTGCCCCAAAGAATGAGGTGATTTGGTAAAATGCTATGCCCAAGATTACTATCCGAGTGCCGGCGGTGGGGTGGTTCAAATAGCCTCGGCTATCACCTCATTATGTCCGGTCGTGATGGTCAAGTGGATTAAGGCGTCTTGTACATACCAGTTGCGTGGCTCCTGGGAGTATGGGTTCGAGTCACTTCTGGGGTGTGAGTTTTCAGTTGCATATTGTCCTGGGGACCATTCAGGCTTGTTCGCATTTGTGTTCCTCACGTGTGCCCCAAAGCATTTGTGTTCCTCACGTGTGCCCCAAAGAATGAGGTGATTTGGTAAAATGCTATGCCCAAGATTACTATCCGAGTGCCGGCGGTGGGGTGGTTCAAATAGCCTCGGCTATCACCTCATTATGTCCGGTCGTGATGGTCAAGTGGATTAAGGCGTCTTGTACATACCAGTTGCGTGGCTCCTGGGAGTATGGGTTCGAGTCACTTCTGGGGTGTGAGTTTTCAGTTGCATATTGTCCTGGGGACCATTCAGGCTTGTTCGCATTTGTGTTCCTCACGTGTGCCCCAAAGAATGAGGTGATTTGGTAAAATGCTATGCCCAAGATTACTATCCGAGTGCCGGCGGTGGGGTGGTTCAAATAGCCTCGGCTATCACCTCATTATGTCCGGTCGTGATGGTCAAGTGGATTAAGGCGTCTTGTACATACCAGTTGCGTGGCTCCTGGGAGTATGGGTTCGAGTCACTTCTGGGGTGTGAGTTTTCAGTTGCATATTGTCCTGGGGACCATTCAGGCTTGTTCGCATATATATATATATATATATATATATATATATATATATATATATATATATATATATATATATATATAATGCACTCTGCAGTTATTCTGTTTTGAAAAAATAATCATTTGCAGTATATATATAAATATATATATATATATATATATATATATATATATATATATATATATATATATATATATATATATATATATATATATATATGTATATATATATATATATATATATATATATATATATATATATATATAAATATATATATATATAAATATATATATATATATATATATATATATATATATATATATATATATATATATATATATATATATATATATATATATATATATATATATACTGCTAATGATCATTTTTTCCAAAACAAAACAGAATAACTGCAGAGTGCACTCAACTATAAATTCTGCGGATATCTACACCTTGCTCATCCAGAGCACTATACAACTCTGGGTCTGACTGAAAGTCAGGAACAGATGAAACTTCATGTGACAAATTATCATCTTGAGAGATAACCTCGTTAACATCTAGTCAATGGACATATGGTGAGTGCACGGTTGAAACGAGAGGTCTATATCTAAGATTATAGGTGCTAGTATGGGGTTGCTTTTTTTGTTTTAAAAACATTTTGCAAGCTTTATTTTTAAATTACCTTCAGCGAGCTTTGCAAGTACTTTCTCAAGGTTCTGGAAATGATTCTGAACATCTTGCGACATGATTATGAGATCATCAAGGTAAACTAGAAGAGTACTTCCTATCAATCTACGAAATTGATTTGTCATGAGCCGTGAAAAGGTTATTGGACTACTTCGCAAACCAAATGGCATTCTTTTGAAATTAAAATGACCATTGGGAGTACTAAAGGCTGTCAATTGTTTACTTTCCTCATCAAGAGGGATTTGCCAGAATCCCTGCAACAAATCTAACGTTGAAAATACTTTATTTCGACCAATACTTTGTAACAAATCATTTAGAACTGGAAGTGGGAAATGATCAGGTATCGTTACTCTGTTAAGCTTCTGATAATCGATTACAGGTCTCCAAGTCCCATCTCGCTTTGGTACAAGAATCAATGGAGCGTTCCATTGCGAATTACTCGATTCAATTACATCACTCTGTAACATTTCCTCTACGAGTCTATCGGCTTCTGCTCTCTGAGAATGGGGAAGACGGTAAGCTGGTACATAAATAGGCGTAGTTCCTTGTTCAAGGGGAATTTTATGTGTAATAAGAGGAGTGAGACCTAACTTTTCTCCTGGTAGAGCAACAACGGCTCTATTCCTGTTCAAAATTTCCAAAAGCTGAGCCACAGAGTCAGGAAAATCAGTAGGACTGAGGTGTTGCACTTGCACCTCTGGCTGAGATCCATGTTCTCCTGGTGTGAGTGTACAAACAGTATGATCCATGGAGACATCATCCACAACTCGCACCAGTAACGAGTAATGGGCAAAATCTACAACATGGGTACCAGACTGGAGATGGATGTCGACATTACTAGTGTTTGCAATATACAATGTAACAGTACCATCCTGCACTGTGTGCCAGGAGGGTTCAACAAACGTACCATTCACTCTACATGTTTCACTTTCCGCAATCACATCCGACAACTCAGGCACTCCGTGAACCTTAACTCTTATTCTGGTGAGAGAATGAGAGTGCAGCATAGTGTCAGTAGCCGTGGAACCACTGACTTCAAAGATGGAAGCTGCCAGGCGAGCAAGACAACGAGAATCCGTTAGGGCGTCCCCTTCCAGAAAGTCCCGATACTCACTCTCCTTAACAACTGCACAACTACAATGCTTCATTCGAGTGCCTGTTTTCTCGGGTATGCTACCACGACAATGATCTGACAAACCTACGCTAGCAAGGCAGGTGTCAACATAATTAACGTAGTCTGATTGAAAGTTGAACTCATGGCCCTGTCGATACATGCTACACAAGGGTATGACGTGGTCTCTGATACTTATGTTCCAACGATGGGGAAACAATGCAATATTTTCATTAATCATGGTGTACAGATCTAAGAGAATGTCTCCAGGAAAATGAATAACGTCAACAACTTAACATGTTATAGACAATGTGACACCATCTAACTTGAGTGGGAGGTCAATTTCACCCTGAACTTTTACTTTATTTCCTGAAACACCACTTAGAAAAGGTATGGGGCACTTCCTTACTGTAGTAGGGTGCCTACTTTCAATGTCTCTAAGAGCTGAGGGCTTGGCAATATTAACTTTTGCACCTGAGTCAAGAAAAACTTTTAAAACTCTACCATGTACAATGGCTGAGACAAGGGGACCATCACTTGAGACTGGACAAGTTACTACTTGTGACTTATGTTGTCTGGGATATCTGCGTCTCATCTGTGTCAAATTCACTGTGGTTCCGTCAACATCTACAACTGGTCTAGAGTCAGTGTCCTCCTCTGTCAAGTGTCCAAATCTATTTTGGGTAGTTACTGAATACACAGGGAGGGCACTAGGATTGGCTAGCTTGAATTGGTTAGCGGATGGCCTTGGGGGTTTCCCGACGACATGGAGTGAACATTCTGAACTCCAGCATTCTGTGGCCGAGTATTATAATTCGAAGTTGCATTATAGCTGAGCTGGGAGTTGTAATTATGTGAGTTCTAATAATGTATTGGACGCTGTGCGCCTCGCCAAGACTGACCGTGGGAGTTACGAGGTGGGGATGTTCTTTGCCTAGCTCTACAATCCGCAGTGTGGTGACCAACTTGTTTATGGTACTTGCAATATGGGAGCCTAAATGATTAGATTGACGAGGGGACCGAGAGAATTGTCTAGGGGTGATGATCTAGGGGCGGACCAACAGTCCCATGCGAGGTGGTTACTCTTACCACAATGCCAACATGAGGGAGTGGATGGTTGTGGACTATGGCGTTTCGGCAACTTATGAAGAGGCGAATTTGACTGGGGGCTACGAGCATGGGTACGGTTCTGCGACATAGAGTTTTGAGAATTTGTGGGAGGATGGTGAGAGCTTGTTACTACATTTACAGTATCAGAGGGTGGCAACAGTTGAGCACTTCGGGGAGCTAGTTTATCAGCAGCATTGTTAATAGCCTCAAACACTTTACCGATTTCATGTTTAACTCCAAAATTTTGTTGCTCAATGATTGGTTTAGTATGCTCTGGGGCAAAATGCATTAAAGTCCCAAATGCTATCATCTTGGCCATAGCCTCAGGGGACAGATTATTGTCTTTATCTAACCAAGACGAACTATTCATAGCAGACACTAAGGCATACAGATACTGATCGAAACGGCTAGTAAACGCATTAAACGATTCACCAGGCTGCATGGTGGCATTGGCAATTTTCTTGACTAACCTATACGGGTCGAGGTCTCCTTTGTTAACAAAGCGACAGCGAAAGAAATCCTGAAATTGAGACCAAGACTGGAGGCTGACAATGGCTTTCTCATCAACAACAAAACATGCATCACCTTTGGTTGTGTCCACAGCTGACTGTGCAATTGCTAAATATTCGGCATCAGTAAGCTTAGAAAAACGTGCAACAGTTTTCGCTTCAACCTTACTAAATCATGACTCTAATAAGCGGGATTCACCAGCAAAAAGAGGAATAGCCATTTCCTGAGCTGATCTCTAGCCATTGGGATGAGCAACTGTTCCCGTTGAGTCTGAAGGGGTTTTAACAGTGGTAGGCATTGTCACAGCCATGGAAGTAATGTTTGAACGCAGATTATAATTAAGTGCACCAAGCATCAGAAATGGTATACACAAAAATAAACACTCAAAAAAAATATAAACTTGGCTAAAGTAAGAAAATGGCACAAATAAAATTATTAAATTGGGCTAGGCCACAAATAATTAAGAACAAGCAAAATTGTGAATTAAATTAGCAATCTTTCATTAAAATGGCTGGAATTAGAAGCATGTAAATTAATTAAAACAGGCTAAGCACAGCAATTTAGAATAAAAACTGGAAAGTGCAATTGCAAAATTTCATTAAAATGATTCAACACAACAAGTGGCAATGCAAGAAATATAGATATAGCACATAAACTAGACACATATGTGTATAACTGCTACATTAAAAAAATTATATGAAATGTTGAAGGAATAAATTTCAATTTTAGGCCTGGAGGAATTAAAAAAAAATTATATTGTACAAATCTTTAACTGCTAATAAAACAAGGATTTCTTACTTCTCTTGACTTTGAATTTGTTAATAATACTCAATTAACACAATTAATGCACAATGAAATTACTGTGAGAAGCATGAATGTTGAAATCACACAAGGAAACTGTGGGGAGTGGAGTACTGAACCAGCTCCAATATTTAGCAAGTCACTGAATGGTTAATTCATAAGATGTGGATATATAAAAAAAAAATCAAATCAAAATGTTTATTTAGGTAAGGTACATACATAAAAGAGATTTTACAAAGAGTGATGGATTAATAGTTAGGGCTAGTACATACAATGCCTAAAGCCACTATTATGTAAAGCGTTTCGGGCATAAAAACTTAAATGACTAAAGCTTAATACTAATTGAGCATAAAGATTAAAATGAAAACATGGAATGAAAACATAGCTGAAAAAGCAGCACAAATAGAATTCAGTCGACAAACAGCGCTCTTAAAAAAAAAAAAAAGACATTGGATGACATTAGAGGGGTAAGGTAGGTTACAGGGAATTTATTAGGTATAGCTTCGTTTTTATCTTAAACTGGTTGAGAGAGGTACAGTCTTTAACATGGCTGGGAAGGTCATTCTACAATCTGGGTCCCTTGATTTGTAGAGCATTTCTAGTTTGATTAAGTTGTACTCTACGAATATCAAAACTGTATTTATTTCTGGTGTGGTGCTCATGGATTCTGTTACAACCTTTTATGAAGCTTTTGAGGTCAGGATTGGCATTACAGTTTAGCGTTTTATGTATGTATAATACACATGAGAGAATGTGCAGTGACTTAATGTATAACATATTCAGAGATTTGAGTAGGGGTACCGAGTGATGTCTGGGGCCAGAGTTGGATATTGTCCTAATAGCAGCTTTGTGTTGAGTAATTAGAGGACGTAAATGATTTTGGGTAGTAGAACCCCAAGCACAAATACCATAGTTGAGATATGGATAGACGAGGGAGTAATAGAGAGTCACCAGGGCAGGGTACGTTAAACCTCATTAAAACATAGCACACGATATCTTAGCTCATAATTACTTAACTCAGGGCTGCAGGATTTGCAATATAACAGTGGCCAATCACGAAAAAACGGCGACGAGGCGTGAAGTGGCACATGCACGGTTTGTTTACAATCTGGTGTGACAGCAGCGCTGCTGGCGGCAGTGGCGTGAAGCTCGGGAGACCCTACACTAGGAATTGATGTTGGAAGCGCGAAGATAAACTCTGACGACGACGATTATAGCGAAGGAAGCACGATGTGTTAGGTCGAAGTTCACACAAAATGATGTAGCAACGGGGCTGGTGGCGATGGTGAGAGGTGGCGAGGTGTCGATGTGGCAACGTGGCGAGGTGTGTGAGCTTGGGGGGCGACACTAGTCAGACGGTTGTAGTCTTTTTTTCGGCAATTGTTTCTCAGTAAGATTGCACAACACTGGTGGTGGTGCAGGTTCCCACGTGACGCGGGAAATTAAAAAAACGCTGGCAGCGAATTACTCTCCCCTTCGCTGGTGAAATTTCGTTCTCTCTTGCAAATATTGCGCCTTACTTTTGAAATCGTCGACCTAGAGTAGTGGCTGATAGCAGGACCCCGGACTGGTACGATAATTGATGCGTGGGTGGCAGGATGGCAGCGGTGGTGGCGGCTGATGGCGGTGGCGGCAGGAACATGTGACGATGTGGGTACTTGGAGTTTTGCTTCCACAAAAATACTTCTGGATCCCACTGCTGCTACCAGTATTCGTTGCCTTGCGGGGTTGAATGTAGACACAGTAGGCACTTCTGTATATTTATTGACTGAGACAACAAGGTGTATATCTGGCCAGCCGAGGTCCACCTACTCTGAGTCTGTCGGGAGAACTGAGGCTGCTGGGAGCATGGCTGGTGACTGTTTGTCTGGCATGACGTCAGAGGCCTATTTGCCTGTGATTGGTTATGTCTCAACGGACATTCAATTTGAGTATAACACACTACCACCACCAACACACTTATCTCACCCTCACTACCACCACCCACCACCACACTTGTCTCCCCATCACCACCACCACCAGCACACTTGTCTCACCGTTACTACCACCATTTCCAAACTTATCTCACCGCTACTATCACCACCCACGACCACACTTGTCTCCCATCCCGTCCCTTCCACCACCACCACACTTGGCTCACCCTCACTACCACCACCGCCACCACACTTGTCTCCCCTTCACTTCGACTACAACCACGCTTGTCTTACTGTTACTACCACTGTTGGAAATTTTCCAACATAAATACATCATTTCTTGTATTATAATACATCATTGTATTTGTAGTGATTACTAACTCAACCAATTTGTAGAACTAACAGAAATTAATATTTTCCTATCTGCGCGTAATTTGCCAAATTCTTCCTACTTTGAATGGCGGTATTGCGTCAGAAAATTCCCAGCAGAGGTATAAATACTATCAACATGCCAGAGAATTGAATAATATTCTCACTTTTGTCAGAGTTCTTTTCAAGAATTAATAACTGACAATATAACAACTAGTGATCTAATAATGTGTTATAAGCTAAAGGATTACTACATAACAGTATATATGTTATCTTAAATTAACATGGAGGAATCAGAAATTTCTCTCCATTTCTCGTTTAATAAGAACACTCTTCATAGTAATTACTATTTGATGAGAATTTAAATATTATACAACTCCCTATAATTGCAACCCTAGTCTCATTAATTCATTAAATAGAATATTCATAAGGGAAAGAATTTTCTATTTCTACTGAAATATGAGCACGTATGCACGGGCGAGACGGGTTGAGGGAGAGGAGGCTTGCTCGCTGACACCGCTTGAGAGCAAGGAGACGTTTTCACAAGCTACGTGAAAGGTCTTTGCTATTATTTGGCCTTGGAGTGCACAATTAGTCCTACCGTGATCCTAAGGATTGCATCAGCGAACAACATTAATGTTAAGTGGCTTGTTTCATTGTTTTGAGCTCATAATGTGTAAACTTAATCCATAGTTCGTCGTTATACTGCGCTCCCTCCTCCAAACACAAGTATGTCCCCAGTGAACCAAAATTTACGCTTTTCTTGTCCCATAATGACATAATCAACTTTGTGTAAATTTTGTTTACACCATATTGGGTTTGCAGTGTATGTTGAAGCAGCCTGAGGTGAGACAAATTCCCACGCCACGCTAGCAGGTCACGCATTCCAGCAGGTTCTAGATGACGCTGTCTTACAACCACACTACCGTTCACTGTTACAGCTAAGCAGCTGAACCTTCATTAATTTACTAATTAACTCTTCATGATGTTGAGATTTGAAAAGATCTCAAGTTTATATTTCATCTACATAAGCTAGGAATTTAATATTTCTTATAGCCTCACGAACTCTTAGATAGTAGAAATTTTCTTATCTAACATTTTTTTACTATATGACCTTGTCATTAATCAATTTATTGAATATATATCTAATTTTTATATATTTCTAAGTAAATTTTACTAACCACTTTCCAGGCAGAACCAGCCTTGATTAAGTGTACTAGAAGTACTTTGACTTCTAGTATTAACCCCCCATATTAGGTGAGAGGATTTGATTCATAATACAGTCCCTTTAATAATCAATGCATTATTAATTAAGAACATCCATAGGACTCTAGTTCCTGGAGTAAAATATCAAACCACTTGCTCTACCCTGTTTTCCACTTTTTCTCAAAAAGTGGTGGTCCTACATAGCTATCGAAAATTAGCATCAATTTAAATGAATTACATGAATCAAGTTTTCCCGACACAAAAATGTTGGTCCTTAACGAACTGGTTCAATTACAACTAATATTAAAATCAATACCGATCCTCAGAGCCAACAAAATTTGTTCACTTGGAACTGGAGAAATTATAATTAATTATTTACTAACACCAATTATGTGTTACCATTATTACCCTATACAAATATTTAATTTAAAACTGTCAGCAGACTGTCCATATCATAGCCGAAACCAAATTCAATCTATAATTAATGATTCACCCAAGTCAGTGAAATTCATTAACATTTCAGGGTCCAGTATACTAACCCAAGTTACTGATCCCATATAATAATTAACCATTACTAACCCTGATAACATTATATTCCTCAATTAGGAAGTACAGTCAGGTGTTAAAAACTATTTACGGCAGTAGAATACTTGCCATACACAATTAATAATCTTGTGTTCATTAAATTTCTTATACACGTATTTTCTACAAGTGTATATATTACATAAAATTATAAAATCCAAAAACATAGCACTATTTTACACATTATTGTAACACATTTATAGTAGTTCTGCCAACCCAAATTCAGATTTGTACAAATTCAGTTTACACCATTACCAGCATTAATAGGTAGAATTATTACCTAACTAGTACTGTTAGACAGTGCTGGTGTATTATTATTTATGTAGTGCTGTCCCTAATTAGGATGGGATTAATAAATTATTTATTGTGTGATTATATTTCATTACATATTTCTATATTCCTCTTTGAGTGTTACTGAAGTGTCACTACCCATCCAAAACTGATTTTGAGGAGCTAAGCCATGGAAATCCTGTAGAGACACCAAAGTACTACTCAAATTTTAGTTGCTTATTATTAGACGAGCAGTACCCGGCCATGCGTTGCTATGGCTCAGCAAAGCTTGTGCGTTGCTAAGCCATAGCATCCTTCCCTGTCCCCCAGTCCTCCCAACCATTCTCTCCTCACCCGTGTCCTCGGCCATCCAACTATTCCCAACTCCACCGTCCCCTCGTCCTCCCCACCATTCCCCACTTCTCTGTCCCTTTGTCCTCCCCACCATTCTCCATTCCCCCCATCCCCAAGTCCCCACCATCCCAAACTCCCCCGTCCCCTCTTCCTTCCCCACTATTACCCCTTCCCATGCTCTTTTGTCCTCCCCACCATCTCTCACTTCCGTCCCCTCATCATCCCCACTATTCCCCACTCCCTCGTTCGATGCCTTCCCAAATGAACTGATGTTCCCACCACTGAAATATAAGAAAAACAATTGAAAAATGAAATGAAAATATGAAAAAATAAAAAAAGTAAACTAAACTCATGAAATGAACAGTATGGTAAACAACACAGCTCAATTAAAACACAATTCACTCAAAATAATTAAATCAAAATGAAAATAAGTCAAAATTTATGAAAATTCAATTTTTCAATGCAATGAGAAACATTGAAATACAATTGTTACATATTTAGTATAGCATGTGTGTTGCTCTTACATGCAACAGATGGCACTGTTTCTCAAGAAAAGCATAGTTTTACCAGTCACAGGTGTGGCATCTGTGACTGTGACAGAATTCTTAACATCTGTGGAATTCATGACATACTTAGTACAGCGTGAATGTTGCTATTATGTGCAACAGATGGCACTGTTTTTCAAAAACGCGTGTTTTTACCTGTCACAGTGGTGGCATCTATATAGTACGTATATAAAAAGACGCGTCTATTCGAATGCAACGTTGTGTCAAAATTTCAAAGCAATTGGTGAAGAACTTTTGGAGATTACACCGTGTGTTGCTCTTACTTCCAACAGATAGCACTGTTTTTCCAAAAAAGCATGTTTTTCCTGTCACAGGTGAGTTATGTATATAGTAGATATATAAAAAGATGCGCCTATTCTAATGCAACGTTGTGTCAAAATTTCAAAACAATCGGTAAAGGGGTTTCGAAGATTTCTCTCACATGAAAAACACAGTTAAAAAAAAAATAAAAATTACCGTCACAGACGTAACATCTATATAACATGTATATAAAAACCTTGCCGGATGCAAATGGAACATTGCGTGAGAATTTCAAAGCAATCGGTAAAGAACTTTCGGAGATTAGCGATTTTGAACAAACTAACATTTCCATTTATATTTATATAGATAGGTAGCTAACCTCCAAATGAGGTAAATTAAAATCAGCCTATTTAAGAAAATATTAAGCTGTCAATAACTATACCTGCTCTACATGTATGAGCAAGTACCATAGCTGTCAAAGTAGCTATATAAGCCCTATAAGGTTCTAACTCACAGCCAGCATGGCTTGTCCAGAAAAAACTGGAAGAACCTTGAAAGGTCTTCAAAGTCATTTAACAAGACTACTCAATAAATGTGACAACTGTTTAAGAACTAACCCAGTTTACATTTCCAGGCTATGAATTTCCACAAAAGTGGCTAGCCAAAAATATGACTTTGTCAAGAGTATAATCGAGTCTTATAGACACATACTTCTTGTCAATGATACTGACCCAGGCGAATTAAGTCTGATAGAATCTGACCTTGCCGACTATGAAGATATAATTCAAGACAAGTTAGATCACTATAACAAAGTGCTTGCAACAGCAAATGTTCTTGCTGGACAAGGACATTTTTATAGTACACTTATACCAAAGCAAGCACTCACCTCAGATGAAATACATGAGCTACCTCCAAATGAGGTGAATCCTCCTAATTAAATTAGATCCTTTCACTGGATCTATAATTGTTCAACCTTCATTTTCTACAGTCTCATCTAATAATACTTCGCATAATGATTTATTTACAGAGTCTGATCAATTTTCAGACAGCTTATCTCAATATTCCCTGGATTCTGTAAATTCAATACAGGAGGTTACTGCATTAACCAGTCTCTTCCATGAACCCAGAGAAATAAGTGAAGCTGCAGATGAAACTTCAAGTGAAGCTGCAACAACCAGTTAATCTGAACCAGAAAATGAAAATAGAGCTGAAGCTGAGGCTAAGCAAGAAGCCTTAAGCAACACAAGTAAGTCATAATTACTCAAACCAACCTCCTAGAGCAAGTGCTGACAATGAGAAGACTGTTATAATCCTTGTACACCAATTACTAGATTTTTCTCAACCAGAGCAATCAATTGACTCCTTACAAGCGTTTAGTTTTCAGCTTGAGTCACTGTTAAATTCCTTCAGTAAAAAGGTGGATCACCCCACTGCTGAGTGGATGACTAAAATTACTATCCAGAGAAAATTGTCTGGTGAGATACTCAATGAATTATATACATACAAGAATTGTACTGTTCTGTCAATGCAGGGTATATTCGCAGGTTTCCCTAATATAATAAATGAATCAGCAAACCAGGCATTTAATAATTCTTCTAATGCACAGAAACTGTACCCCACATCAATTTCCTTGCATGAAACTCCTGAAGTGACACTGTCATTAGGTAAAAAGGGTATTAATAATCAATGTAATACTAACAGGTCAAACACTGATTTATCAGTAAGAGCACCACAAGCGCTACCAAGAGACCCAAAAGTCCAACAAGGGCCCGCAAGAGCCCAATAATTGCTCCCCAGAGTACAACAAGTACTCGCAAGAGAATAATTAACAAGCAAATGCAAGCAGCAAAATCTTCACAACCTGCAGTTGCAGTTTCACCTAAACAGGTGTCCCCTAAACGAACTGTAGGATAGGGGTCATGTTTGTTTTGCAATCAAAACCACTCTCTGAACAAATGTACTAATTATCCTAATAGAGCCACACGACTCAGAAGACCACCCTACCCATCAACATTGGTGTTCCTCAGGGCAGCATACTTGGCCCTCTCCTCTTTCTCATCTACATTAATGACCTTCCAAATGCCTCCCAACACCTCAAACCAATTCTATTTGCTGACGACACAACCTTCATTTACTCCAGTCCTGACCCCCTTGCTCTAAATGCCACAGTAAATACTGAGCTAGAGAAAGTCCATCTTTGGCTAACTGCCAACAAACTCACCCTTAACATTGACAAAACGTTTTATATTCTGTGTGGCAATAAATCCTCTAATCAGATAAATTTCAAAATAAACAATACCCAAATTTGTAACAAATTAGATGGCAAATTCCTTGGCGTTCTCATCGACTTCAAGCTGAATTTCCAGGGTCACATTCTAAATATATCAAAAAAAGTTTCAAAAACTGTTGGCATTCTTTCTAAGATCAGATATTATGTACCCTGCCCTGCCCTGGTTACTCTCTATTACTCCCTCATCTATCCATACCTCAACTATGGTATTTGTGCTTGGGGTTCTACTACCCAAAATCATTTACGTCCTCTTATTACCCAACACAAAGCTGCTATTAGGACAATATCCAACTCTGGCCCCAGACATCACTCGGTACCCTTACTTAAATCTCTGAATATGTTAGATATTAAGTCACTGCACATTCTCTCTTGTGTATTATACATATATAAAACGCTGAACTGTAATGCCAATCCTGACCTCAAAAGCTTCATTGAAGGTTGTAACAGAACCCATGAGCACCACACCAGAAATAAATACAGTTTTGATATTCCTAGAGTACGACTTAATCAAACTAGAAATGCTCTACAAATCAAGGGACCCAGAATGTGGAATGACCTTCCCAACCATGTTAAAGACTGTACCTCTCTCAACCAGTTTAAGATAAAAACGAAGCTATACCTAATAAATTCCCTGTAACCTCCCTCACTCCTCTATTGTCAACCCATGTCTGTTATTTTTTTTTTTTTTTTTTTTAATCAACACTGTCAACCTATTGTATTTGTGCTGCTTTTTCAATCATGTTCCCCCTTTTTTTTATCTTTATTTGTATTTGTTCTCAACACTTTTTATTCTTTATGCTCAATTAGTATTAAGTTCTAGATATTAATGTTTTTCTTGCCAGAAACGCATTGCGTAATAGTGGCTTTAGGCATTGTATGTACTAGCTCTATCTATATATCAATCCATTAATGTAACATCACTTGTATGTATGTACCTTACCTGAATAAACATATTTATTTATTTATTTATTTAAGACTCAAACAGTTACACAAATGTACTAGGTGTCTCAAATCACATAATCTTAACAGCTGTGACACCCCACTGAACACCTGCAATACATGTAGAAGGGGCAAGCATCATGCTGCACTGTGCAAATTTGTCAAAACAAATTATTTCAATCCTAGAATAGGAGGTAGAGAATCTACACATGTACAGTGCTGCAAGGTGTAAGATGTTTACAGCGTAATTTCACCAGTGTTTTAATTTCCTATTTACACCTTAGCAGTGTTATAGGTATATAAGTTTAGTTATAATTATGTTCATAAGTATTACTCTCCGATAGCAGGGTATCTAGAGGTTTCATGTGGGGTTTAGTTGGTAACTTGTAGCCACCATGCCGTGCATGCTCCAGCAACGCCAGTCACGTGGGTGGAGCTGGCTGGCGTGGACATGTTGTGAGATAAGTCTGTGGTACTTGTTTATTGTTTAGTAACATAGCTGATTTCCTGGTTAGACCATTATGTGAACACCCATCTATCCATTTAAGTTTTTAAAATAGTGATCAGTGTTTATATAATGATATTGTTATTGTATTCTGGGGTATTAATATTTCTGGCTGCTTGTATTTCCGTTTGTATGTTCTTTGTTACCCTTACTTTAAGCATATTGCTTTGTTGAGTAAGCAGTTGACTTATTTACCCTAGACACTTTTAGTAGGCAAGGCCGTATTATTATATAATTTTTTTACAACGCAAACAGAGGAACCATACCCAGAGGTCAAGGGTCATAACAAAATGAGGGCCTATGTTGATAATTGATTCCCATAATTTAATGAACAAAATAGTGGTGCAGGTTATTAATTGTTAATGCCTTTCTAGGTACTGTGTGGTTAACTAGTGATACCTAACCAAGCCTGTGTACCACTTTTCAGTTTCATTCTGAGCTGCTTGTGGAAGTTATCTCAACACTTCACGATTGAGGTAAGTGTACAGCTTGTGCCAGGGGCCAAGTAAACCTTCAGTGTTGTTGTAATTGCTAGTTGTGTTAATTAAGCTGACAATGGAGGAACAAGTTGCTGTGTTGGTGGAGCAATCAAATTTTGGTGAAATTAAAAACTTGAAGAAGTCTGGGTTGTTGTACATGGCTGAAAAATTATATACGACATTTTCCAGGAGAATGTTAATGGCTCAGCTAGTAAGAGTTATTGCCACACACACTTGGTGGAGGAGGAGAAACTTGACGAGGAGTAGTTAGAGGAATTAGAAGAAGAATAAAGTGACCTGGTGGCAATTCTAAAGTTAGAGATGGAATCTAAGCTAGAGATGGCTAAGTTAGAAGCAGAGAAACAGAGGTTGGAGATGCAGAATCGCCGAAAACAGCTGGAGTTGGAGACTCAGCAGCAGATGCTCAAGGCTCAGAACCAGCAAAGACAACTTGAGATAGAAGCTACCTTGAGGCTACCTTGAGGTGCTTCCGGGGCTTAGTGTCCCCGCGGCCCGGTCGTCGACCAGGCCTCCTGGTTGCTGGACTGATCAACCAGGCTGTTAGACGCGGCTGCTCGCAGCCTGACGTATGAGTCACAGCCTGGTTGATCAGGTATCCTTTGGAGGTGCTTATCCCTAGTTCACCTGGAGGTGAACTAACCCTAGTTCAGTGCTGGCTCAACCAGATGCGGATGATGGTGTCATCTATCCAGCCTGTGTTGTGACCAGATCCATGGGTAAGCTCAAATCAACAAAAACAAGTGGAACTAGAAGCACAGAGCAAAAGAATTGAAGCTCAGTTGCAACTAGAAGATGTTAGGCAACATCAATAGGAAACTCAACAGAGTATAGCAATAAATAATAACAGACTAGGTGAACACAGAATTGCAGCAGGGCTTGGTAACACTAGTAATCACACAGATAGTACTGATAGTTCTTTTAAGTTTAGGAAAAATGTAGATTTACCTCAATTCAATGAGGAGGACCCAAAAATATTTTTTTTGCGTTTCCAGAAGTTAGCAGTCAGTATGAATTGGTCTGTGGATCAATGGGTTGCATCATGCAGGGACAATTTAAGGGGAAAGTCTAGGAAATTTTTGCATCTCTTCCTGCTGCTAATTCGTTTGACTTTAAATTTTTCCAAGAGAGCATCTTAAATGCATACCAGCATATCCCAGAGGCCCAGAAAGAGACAGAAAGTTAGAGGTGTAAAAAGAGCACATGATCAGACCATTTCTGATTTTGCAAGAGTTCAAATGAATCATTTTGATAAATGGGTAAAAGCACTTTCCATAACAGATTTTGAGACTTTGTGAAACCACATAGTGACAGTGGAGATTTTAGGTTATCTACCAGAGAAATTAGCCATGTTTATAGCTGAACATTACCAGACGAATGACATTATGAAACTAGCCAAGCTAGCAGACGAACACGAACTACTCACTAAGGGGCCTTTTCGAGCACAATCAAATACTTATAATTCTAAGTGTAATTATCATGTTCCTAAATCTCATATTTTCCAGGCCAGACCAGCTAACTCACCTACTCCCCTGAACTCTTCTCCTGTAAAGCCACAGATTGAGAAACAGCAGACAGGGTTGTCACCCTCAAATAATGTAGTGTCTAAACCTGCAGTTGGTTCGGTTGTTTCGACCACTGGCAGATATTGCACGCATTGCAGGAGAAGAGGTCATGTGGTAAATTTCTGTTATGCATTGCACCCTGAGTGCGAGGCATAACAGACCTACCCCACCCTCATAATCAGAGCGGAAGGTCTGATTATGAGACGGGGGTTGCAAGCAAATAATTCTAATGTTGTTCCAGTCATGCCCAATTGGATGACTAACTTTTAACCGTACCTATATTCGGGTACCTTACTTTGTACCAGTGGAAGCTGGAAGCCAGTGCAGTTATTGAGGGGTACTGGTGCTTCCCAATCTCTAATCTCTCACCGTACTCTTGCCGATGTTAGCACAGAAGACACTGGTGAAGTAGTATTATTGCAAGGTATTGGAGGTCATGTCCAGCGTGTACCATTAGTTCAAATTCACCTGAAGTCAACTATTACACCAGGTTGGTGCACTGTAGCAGTTAGTGAGCAGTTGCCCATCCCTGGGGTTGATGTTATTGTGGGTAATGATTTTGACAAGTGTCAAGTTAGTGGGGCAGAGTGTCCTATCATGTTTACTAACCCTAGTTCAGTGCTGGCTCAACCAGATGCGGATGATGGTGTCATCTATCCAGCCTGTGTTGTGACCAGATCCATGGGTAAGCAGGGTGAGGTAAATCCTGTGACTTCCAAGGTGGATGTTGTTGAGGCCAGGACCCCTTCAGACAGGGAGGTGGAGGTGGACCTTGCGGATACATTCTTAGCTCACATGGATGTCGAGAGTGAGGCTGGTGCCAAAGCCCTGATTTATTCTGACCGAGAGGATGGTCTGGAAGAGGTGGCCCAGGTACCAGTTCCTTGCTCGCTCGCTCCAGCTGTTGAGTCCCAGACCTTGAGTGAGTTGCAGAGTACTGATCCCAGTCTAGCTGAATGTTATACAGAAGCAGCTGATACTATTAATACCTTGGATGGGAGTACGGGTTGCTACTTCAATGATCGATGTTTGATGCGACGATGGAGACCACCAGGAACTCCCTAATCAGATGATTGTGAGTCTAGGACCTAGCTCGTCGTACCCAAGGAGTATAGGGAGCAGGTATTGCAAGCTGCCCATCATGGCCTTATGGGAGGTCACCATGGGATTTCCAATATGTATCATAAAATATGTAAGTTTTTCTATTGGCCAAAACTCAAAAAGGATGTTGTCAGATATTGTCACAATTGTGTTGTATGTCAAGCTGTTGGTGAACCTAACCAGACTGTGCCACGAGCACCCTTACACCCTATTGTAGTACCAGAGGAGCCTTTTACACATGTGGTGTTGGATCGTGTCGGCCCTTACCCCGAACTAAATCAGGAAATATATTTATGTTTACTATCCTATGTATGACCACCAGGTTCCCTGAAGCATATGCCTTGTGTAACATTAGGGCTTCTACCCTCATAAAGCACTTGGAACGGTTTTTTTTTTCATTATTTGGTATGCCCCATATCATTCAAACTGATAATGGGAGCAATTTTTGTTCCAACACCTTTAAAACTTTTTGTAGTTCTTTTGGAATTCCAAATAACTTCTATAGTCCTTACCATCCTCAGAGTCAAGGGGGAATCGATAAGTTCCATCAAACCTTAAAACAGATGTTAAAAACAACTGGGGAAGATTCACCCAGACATTGGGATGACAATTTACCATTCGTAATATTTGCTGCCATGGACGGGTTGCACACTGCCCTAGGCTGCTCCCCATTTGATCTTGTGTTTGGACATCAGGTGAGAAGACCCTTAAAAATGTTGCAGGAGAAAATGTTGGGAGATGTAACAGCTAGGCATAGTGAACGATACCTGAAGGATGTGAAGAGCAAGCTGTCTCGAACAAAGGAGTTGGCGTTACAACATCTGGGCGAGGCACAACAGGTAATGAAGGAGCGGCATGATAAGCGGTTCATGGCCAAACTCAGAGTTTTTGATTCAGGAGATTTAGTAACGGTCTTGAAGCCTCGTATTGGACTTCTATGTCACACAAAATTGTAGTACCTTATAGAGTGGTAAAACGTCTAGGTGAACTTACCTATAAAGTCTGTAATCCCAAACATAACCGTCAGTCAATGGTTGTGCATGTGAATCGTTTGAAGGCTTATTGTGGGCCCAGTATTATGGCTTGTTGTGTTAATGAGGAGGTAAACCCTGAGGAGACGATTGTTGTAGGGGAAGATGGTAACCCTCTTTTATCTAATTCCAGTTCTGGAGAAGAATTGTTGTGTCATTTGCAGGATGAACAGAGAGCAGAGTTCTAGGAACGCATCGTCTCCGTGCCTTTTCACTGCAGGTCCGTGCTCCTCCACGACTTCTTGTAGGGTTGGAGTCGGTCTCCTGGCCGTCAACTTCTCCTCCCAGCTACGGCTGCCTGCCTACGTCTCGGCTGCAGTCGTTCGGATTCCCGATTAGTGTCTTCTTCACTGCTTCCCAGTGGATTGGCCCAGCCGCTACGTCATCACTATGAAGCTATCAGACGTCTCAGGCGATACTGCCTAGACTCCACCTGCACAGCACCCGACTCTGGAGCACTTGATGCTCAATATTCCGTCAATTCTTTCTTCGGTCCACACATGGAATGAAGGAAGACCTCCCGGCATACTGGCAGACTACGGGTGACAATAATCTCCTTCAAGAGATTGAGCCTGCTCTTCCCTCCACAAACACGTCGTTGAAATTATATAAAACGACTATGGAAGACATGTCCAACAACAACAACAACACCACCAGCAAGGCTTGCCAGGGTGAGCAAAACATATGCAGCCAGCCACCTGTTCGGACTCAAACCACCAAACTACATGTTGATCGCTACCGGCTCCGCTGATTGGTCGCCGGTCTGGCTGCACCTGCACTCGCCCCCCCCATACTACTTGATGTCTGGGGTCGCCCCACCCTCCTACCTCAGAATGTTCAGTGCTCTCGTTGTCACCACTCCTCCCAGCTAGACGCTAGCGTGTACTGAGAGAAGTGGTGGCTTAAAGCCAATATTCCAGCACCTCCCATTTACTTGTATATTGCACTTCTTGTTATTTTGTCTTAACGTAACTTTTCATTGTGTCATTTAAGTATTCTTATTATTTTGATTGATTTTATTATAAGAATTTGTTTGTGCATTTTATTCATGTTTTGATTTAATTAACGTAATTAAAATTTCATTGTTAAAGTTTACTTGTGTTTTGTGTGTCTTCTCCTTACCTTACCACAGACGAAGTTCCAGTTTTTTCTATTTTTTTTTATAACTATGTGACGAGGCCATACCCCTAGCCTTAAACAGCCGAACACCAACGCGTTACCGTCACAAGTTATAACTTGGTTCACGTAAGATCCACGGGAGTGGCGTGTTACTATCAGATTGACAGGATCAATCTTCACACATACGACCACCTTGACGGGTCGTGTCAGACTGATTCCCTCATGGAGGATTGGCCCAGCCACTACGTCATCACTGTGAAGCTATCAGCCGTCTCATACGTCGCTGCCTAGACTTCACCTGCACAACACCTGTCCATGGAGCACTTGTTGCTCAATATTCTGTCAATTCCTTCTCTGGTCCAAAACATGAACGAAGGAAGACCCCACAGGTGATGGCAGACCACGGGTGATGCTTAATCCTCCGGAGACGGGGTAAACTGTCCAACTGACAGGACCCCCCAGCACACGTCCGACCTCCTTGACGTGCTGTCTTAGACTGATGGCGCCAGAGTCGCGCACTGACCGGACTCCCCTTCCTTCGTGACGTCATATTCGCCATGGGAGGTTTTCATTGGCTCCCTGTGCCACATCGCTGTCGGTGACCAATCTGGTGTCACTGACGTCACACAGTTTTGGCGGCAAAGCAGAAGAGCCAGCGCCATATTGGCTTCCTAAAGGGCCTAAACCACAGGCCAAAATACTCTTCTTTTATAAATTTCTCGGCACTTCGAGAACACTACATTCTCCCACATATATCAAACTGATGCCTGTGACGTAGAGAACGCTCGGGTAAAGTGGACATGACTCTTATTGCAGGCGTGGGAGAAATATAAGGGGGAGGAACACCGTCACATACCCCTCCCCTTAAAATAAGAGTCATGTCTGGTTAGTGTATACAGGACAGGGCACCTGCTACTACGTTGTCTTCCCCTCGGATGAGTTTGATTTCCAACCAGTATTCCTGCTGCCAATGCGAGACGCTCCTTACGTATCCGTCGACCGTTCTCACGGTCATTCCTGATGTCCATTGTTCCTTTAGCATGGACAGAGGACTTTGCACCCCTCGTCCATACACCAGCTGGAAAGGTGAGAAACCTAACGATCCTACCACTGCGTTACGCATGGCAAACAACGCAGGGCATACTGCTTCATCCCACTCAGTTCCCTGCTCTGCGCAGAACACACTAATCAGCATGCCGTCCTGTATGTAACGAGTGGCCCTCTCAGGACCAACACGTCCTCTATTGGCCTCATGAACCAATTCGGGGAACTCTATCTGCTGCAACTCTCCAAGACGAGTGCGGTCCACCCCTAGAGAACTGGTGAGGGTCACCTGTAACTCACCATCCGGGCTGTCTTCGCCCTCCACTCGTTCTCCGTGTTCCATGAGGAGGTAATCGATTTCCAGACTGTCGGACGTCTCCTCGTCAGCCCTATCAGATCCACACCCTCCGTGTCCGTCGCACTGCCTCGGAATCACAGCACAAACCAGGAACGCCACCGTGGCGATTCCTTTCTCGTCCCCACAGGCGTCTAACGCTCCGCCCGTCTCCTTATAGTGCTCTAAGCACTCCTCGCCCTTCACGAGATTTGGGAGGACATATCCTCCACATGCGTCATTTCCCAAGATGACTTGTGCCTCCATCTTGGGCATTGATGCACAGACCCCCACCACTAGGGTCTGGCAGCCATAATCAGAATTCAGAGTCACCTGGTATAGGGGCATCCTCACTGGGCCTCCCACAGTGGTCACACTTGCCACCCCCACACTGGTACTCTCGTAACCCTCGGGGAACAGGGTTTTGCTCACCAGGGTAAAATCTGCCCCAGTGTCTCTTAATATCTTCACCGGGATGGGGTCTGCGTCCCCCATCCTTACGGTTCCCTCACACACGAATGGGTGAACTCTTTTCTCCCCACTCAGTACGGGTTCATCCCGCACCCTCTCGGCCATCTGGTCCTCGACCCTCACGAAAGCAACGTTCCCCCGCTGCTTAGGGCGACTGCAGTCCCGCGAGAAGTGTCCGAATCCCCCACAATTGAAGCAGCAAAGCTTACCCGTCGGAGACCATCCACCACCGCTCACCGTGGCACCGCCTCCAGAGGCAGTCGCTCCGTGTGTCTTCCTCGCAACATTCGTCGACTCCTTCGTCGCAGCAACAGCTCCTGAGCTCTCAGCTTGGGACTTCTTTACCGGCTCCACAGCACTCTTCGATCCCCTGTTGGCCCCACTCGAGAGGTGGGACTTGGGAGAACTCGCTCCTGTCCTCCATCCATCCGTCCTTCTATAATTTCTACCATTTCCGGAGTATACGGGCGGTTGGTGCTGTTCCTCTCTGCGTGGGCGTAAGGCTTCTTCCAGCATGTCGGCTGCGGCCCTCAGGTCCTTTATGTCCGCCTCCTTTACTCTCACCCTGATCTCAGGAGAGAGCACGGACATAAACTTCTCCATGACCATAAGCCTCTTGACCTCCTCAGCCGACTTCGCTCCTTCAGACTCAAGCCACTTAAGGAATTTTCTCTCCATGTCCCTCGCCGTCTCCGCATAAGATTTTCCTGGCGAACGGGTACATTCCTTGAATCTCTTCCTGTAACATTCCGGCGTGAGCTTGAAAGAATGGAGCACAGCTCTCTTTACAGCATCGTAGTTGGTGCACTCTTGGAGGTCGAGCATATTGTAGGCTTCACGAGCTTCACCGGTGAGCCTACCCTGAACCAGCTCCCCCCACTCTGCCCTCGGCCACCTCTTCAAAGTAGCAACCCTTTCGAAGTGGTCGAAGAAACCTTCAGCTTCGTTTGGTACAAGGACCGGCAAATCTCGCTCCCTCACTCGGCGGTCTTCCTGCTGTGGCGGAGCAGGTGGAGCTAGCCCTAGCTCAGCTCGCTTCAGCTCCACATCCTTGTTAGCTCCTATCTCCTGCTGTTTCAGTCTAGCTTCTAGCTCGCGCTCCTCTCGTCTTAGCTGTGCTTCTCGCTCTTGTTCCTCACGCTTCAGTTGTGCTTCTTCTCTCCTCAGCTGTGCTTCTGCTTCTCGCTCTTCTTTGCGCTGCTGTGCCCCTGCCTCTCGCTCTTCCTTGCACTGCTGTGCCTCTCGCTCCTCACGCTTCAGCTGTGCTTCTCGCTCCTCACGCTTCAGCTGTGCTTCTCGCTCCTCACGCTTCAGCTGTGCTTCTCGCTCCTCACGCTTCAGCTGTGCTTCCAGCTGCAGCTTCATAATCTCCAGCTTAACGCTGTGCCTGCTGCCGCTGGATCCTTCTGCTGCTCACACCAATGCTCAGGTGTTCTCCCATACTGGCAGGTGTTTGGGGCCGTTCCTCCCCCAAAGCTTCATCTCGTGCTCTGAGCTGTGCCATGATCTCCAGTCTTCTCTCTCCCACTTTGGAAGATCTCAGCTTTATCCCAAAATGGTCTGCTATTGACTGTAACTGTGCCTTGGTGCACTCCTCCAGCACCTGCTCATCTCTAGTGTCAATGAACCTTGTTACTTTATCATCCTCCATCTTGTGCTATGAGTGATAACCTGTACCTGATACCTAATACCACTGCAAAGTACCACAACTGCAACCTTTATCTTGATCGTTATCCTGGCGAGGTCGCCGATGTCGGGGTTCACCACCATAAGAGGGGCGAGTAACAGTATACTCAAGGTCACTCACCGTAGCCCTGCGGGTCTTCACTCTATCCTCGCGGCGCCACTGTATGCCAGGAGAGTATCCCAGTCAATCCCAACTGGCCTCTGATCGAGAAGGAGTGGGAACACAACTTGTTCTCTTAACTATTGTGTGCCCGCCCCGGCATGGGCTCTACTACTAACCACAAGGTCGCCAACTTGTGTTTCCCGTGTCCAGTAACACGTCAGTGGTTTTGTTGGATTGTGGAAACAGTGGCAAGGACACACTCAATAGATCTGATATCAGGCAGGTATTTACTTCTAACACTATTTCCTTTCAGGTATTATATAGCCACAAGAAATATGGAGGGGATGATATAAACACCAATGTACTTTGTATTTTACTTAAAACTCATTCAAAGACATCACAAGATTATATCAATAAGCAAACAGCTGTTTCAGGCGGAAGTCGCTCGTTCCCACATATAATCATGAACTCCCCAGGCCGGCAATGCTCCCCCTCACGTCAATGTCAAAATCAGCTGGGCGACTCCCTCTGCGCGAATGTTCGTGTATTTGTTTGCCTGGTGGCGTGTAGCGCCTGTTTCTTTAAATTCTCAAAGATCACTAGAAGTTCGAACACACAATATTTATGACAATAGCACGTAAATACTTCGCTGTACTGATCTTGAGCTCAATCAAACATTTCTATATTATTGGACACAATAATTCACTATCATGGTATAACATGCTGCCCTTCATTTAATGATAACGTATGCAAGTATATATCACTGGAGTTCTCAGTAATTCCTTTCGTGGGCGATAACACAATTAATCACTGCACACCTGAATGATTATTCAATACACAAGCATAGACATATATATATATATATATATATATATATATATATATATATATATATATATATATATATATATATATATATATATATATATATATATATATATATATATATATATATATATATATATATATATATAGAGAGAGAGAGAGAGAGAGAGAGAGAGATTGATTATAGACATCAATAATATTAATAATAAGGTTACTGGGCACTTAGCCTATCACCAAATACTGGTATTTATATATATATATATATATACTCTCTCAATAACTGATCATATTAAAGTCTCATGAAAGACATTATCAACACAGTAAATTCATCAATTACTCGGGGTGCCTGCACACAACAATAATAGTAATAAATTCCGTGAGTACTCTATATAGTCCCACTCTGCACACTGGTGCCTCACTGTGACATAGGTGAGCCTTGCTCACGACATACAAAATACTCTGGCTAAATAATATAGCTGACTAAAGGGGAATTGGGAGGGAAACTAGAATCATCTACTTCCACCTATCCTCCGATGAGAGTTGAGTTGTAGCTCATGGTCCAGGCTCCTGCCTCGTGTAGGGAATGCCCCCACACACACCCTGTCGTGTCCTCCAGGAACTCAATCAACGTCCCACCATAAACGCGTCGTCTCCGTGCCTTTTCACTGCAGGTCCGTGCTCCTCCACGACTTCTTGTAGGGTTGGAGTCGGTCTCCTGGCCGTCAACTTCTCCTCCCAGCTACGGCTGCCTGCCTACGTCTCGGCTGCCGTCGTTCGGATTCCCGATTAGTGTCTTCTTCACTGCTTCCCAGTGGATTGGCCCAGCCGCTACGTCGTCACTGTGAAGCTATCAGACGTCCCAGACGATACTGCCTAGACTCCACCTGCACAGCACCCGACCCTGGAGCACTTGTTGCTCAATATTCCGTCAATTCCCTCTTCGGTTCACACATGGAATGAAGGAAGACCTCCCGGCGTACTGGCAGACTACGGGTGACGCGTAAGATCCATGGGAGTGGTGTGTTACTGTCAGATTGACAGGATCAATCTTCACACATCCGACCACCTTGACGTGTCGTGTCAGACTGATTCCCTCACGGAGGATTGGCCCAGCCACTACGTCATCACTGTGAAGCTATCAGCCGTCTCATACGTCGCAGCCTAGACTTCACCTGCACAACACCTGTCCATGGAGCACTTGTTGCTCAATATTCTGTCAATTCCTTCTCTGGTCCAACACATGAACGAAGGAAGACCCCACAGGTGATGGCAGACCATGGGTGATGCGTAATCCTCCGGAGACGGGGTAAACTGTCCAACTGACAGGACCCCTCTGCGCACGTCCGACCTCCTTGACGTGCTGTCTTAGACTGATGGCGCCAGAGTCGCGCACTGACCAGATCCCCCTTCCTCCGTGACGTCATATTCGCCATGGGAGGTCTTCATTGGCTCCCTGTGCCACATCACTGTCGGTGACCAATCTGGTGTCACTGACGTCACACAGTTTTGGCAGCAAAACAGAAGAGCCAGCGCCATATTGGCTTCCTAAAGAGCCTAAACCACAGGCCAAAATACTCTTCTTTTATAAATTTCTCGGCAAGACGTAAAGAACGCTCGGGTAAAGTGGACATGACTCTTACTGCAGGCGTGGGAGAAATATAAGGGGGGGAACACCGTTACAAAACATACCTGTCAGGTAATCAAGTAGTCATATACACAGATCATAATCCCCTGACATTCATTAACTTCGTATAGAGTATCTCCAGAAAAGAGAGATATTATCAGGAGAGAAGTGGAGTTCCTCCTGGAAACTGATCTAGTTACTCCCAGTCAGATTTCTTGGTGTTCACCATTTGTATTAGTTCCTAAACCGGATGGGAGTTGGCGCCTGTGTACTGACTATAGGCGGTTAAATAAGGTAACTGAAGTAAACACTTTCCCATTGCCATTGCTTGAGGATTATATTGACTAGATTGGTCACTGTCAATCAATATCTAAACTCGATTTGTCCAAAGGTTATCATCAAGTGCCTTTGACAAGTCGAGCCAGTGAATTTTCAGCTTTTGTAACACCTGATGGTTGTTTTCAGTTTAACGTTATGCCTTTTGGTCTTAAGAATGCCCCAGCAACTTTCCAGAGATTAGATGAATTTATTGTTGCAGGATATTCCCAATTTCCGTCCTTATTTAGATGACACTAATTTGTTTAGTGATTCTTGGCAAGACCATTTCCAGGGTTTAAATTTGTTGTTTGCTAAGTTGCAAGAGGTCAATCTTACTGTTAACCCTAAGAAGTGTAACTTTGTTAGAGGTACAATTGTTTATCTAGTGCACGAGGTTGATCAAGGTCTCAATGTATCATGCCTATATCTGATAAAATTAATGTCATTGTTAATTATCCTATCTTGACTAACAAAAAAAAAAGTTCAACGATTTTTAGGGATGTGTGTTGTTACAGGGCCTTCTCCTATTTCTTTCGTTTGCCAGAGTAAAGAGTCATATCAGCTCTCCCTACTGATTCTCTGAGGTTCAGGGAGTCTATTGACATGTGTGGCGACCAGACCGGCTGCCAGTTAAAGGAGAACGTTACATTATAAGTTGTAAATAAGGAGAAATTGGCGCCCTGATATAAATGAAAGAGTGTCCCCTACGGCAGATATGACGTTTTGGAAGGGATACTAGCCGATCGCGGATTGGCCGACTTAGGTCGCGGTCGACCAATCAGGGCCCGCCGTGACGTCACCGAGTCCCCCGAGCGACGCCAACGTCAGAGTTGACCCACCCTCGGAAGCGAGAGGACGCGCCTCGGTCTGCTCTCAAGGATCAGAGGCTCTACAAGCCTTTCTTAGTAGATTAGTGCTGGCTATTGCAGCCCATCTGCTGTATCGGAGACCCCGAGCTTCTGGGAAGCAAAAGGAACCAAGTTTATTGAGCGAAAGAGTGCCAAACTTGGAAAATATTCGGCGACGACGCTGGGCAGCGATGCTGGACGTTGGGGGCCTGAAAAGGTGTGGCGGGCAAGCCTAGCTGTGACTGGGTCACATCCACTGAGGGTCTTGGAAGGACGACACCGTGCCTAGGACAAGGAGCAACGCCTTGTGGAAGGGGCGAGTGTGGGAAAACAGTGATTAGCTCAGCGCCTATCGATGAACCAGGATTGGGGTAGCCGAATCTCAGGGATTGGAACGGCGACGACGCGAAGGCTCCACGACACCTGAGGACCTGTGGAACGTTCCTGGATCGTCGAGGATCGACTCAGGAAGCGTGGGAACCTCACACCATCGAGGGACAGGCGTCGTGAGCCAGGAATGTAAGGTAGATCATTTTCCCTCCCATTACCCCTTGAGTGAGTAGGCTAGTTAGGCCACAATATTTACTTATGTATGTGGCAACAGGACTTTAATACTTTAGTAGTAGGATAGGCTGCAAGGCAGCTTGTGTCCAGGACTGTCAGAGGGGACAGTGTGTATGGATGGCAGGACAATGAAGAAGAGGCGCTGACGTGGTGAAGAGGCCCTCCTGTGAGAGAGTGTGGGACTCCTGTCTTTCTGCCCAGTTGAAGGAGTGTTGGAGGTCGTGGAAGAAGAGGCTGACGATCTCCAGACTTATTATCCTTATTTCCATATTCATGTATTACTTGTGATTGTATGTGTGATCATGAAATTTGCATCAGTTCATTCACACATTTTATCATTGTGTTTAAGTGTGCCTCCATTTATAACATTTCTCTATGAGCATACACGAAGGTTATCATAGTACCACCTAGGGAACACAACGTTCTCTATAGAAGTTCTTATTGCCTGGAGAGTGGTAGAGACTGCACAGACTTACATAAAAGTGTACCCTTAGCCATCCGATCAGTATCAGTGCCTGAATGGTGGCAACTATTAACGTGGTGGCTATAGAGAGGTAAAGCCACACAGACTTCCTGGGAGAGTACCCTGGGCCAACGGTCTAGTAGCAGATCTATGGGAGTAACAATCTTCTGGCTACAAACAATATATAATACACCCACTGAACTGCATTGCTGGGGTGCATATATAATAACCCAGCTGGCGACCTTCTTAAGAAGAAGATAGAGAAGACAGGCGGGAAAGGAGTTCCTGCAACCTTATTGTCTGGCAGGCAATATTCAGGGAGGTTATTGTTATAAGGTAATCCTGAGTCTTCCTTCATTCCCCCACGGGTCTAGGCCGGAACTGTTAACAGCAGTTTCCCCGTGTTTGACTGAAGGGCTTCCAGGGTGAATCAGTGGCACCCCTTTTGTGGTGGAAGCAAAGACCTGCGGAGGTGGGCATTGTTGGTCCTCTCCTGTGTGACCAAGGAGACTCCGGTGAATCCCGGGAGTCGGAGGGGCTGAGTATTCGGCCTTTTGAGCCCCTAGCAACTGAGTGCTAGCAGAGCCCCGGCCCACCACCTCCACGTGACAGTGTCTATTACCGTAGGTACTGTAAGAACTTTTCTATGGTAGCTTCACCTCTGACTGATTTGTTGCAGCAGAGAACTAAATTTAAGTGGACTCCCCAGTGTCAAGAAGCCTTCGATGGTTTAAAAGGTATCCAATCTGCATCCCCAGTCCACGCTAGTCCTGATTTTACTAAGTCTTTTATCATGTATATCGATTCTTCTGATTTGGGTGCAGGTGCTGTCCTACTCCAGATTGGATGTGATAATGTTGAGCATCCTGTATACTATTTTTCGAGAAAGTTCTCTAGTACAGAGAGAAATTACTCTGTAAGAGGCTTATGCTCTTGTGTTGGCATGCAAGAAGTTTGAAGTATATTTACATGGAAATAAGGTTGATGTATATACTGACCATAATCCTTTAATATTTATTGACAGAACGAAAATCCATAATCAAAAAATTTTGAGGTGGTCTTTGTATCTGCAGGAATTCAATCGCCATATTCATCATATTCCTGGAAAGTTAAATGTTCTGGCTGATGCCTTGTCTAAAAGTTTCCCTGAGAAAGCCTATGTTGAAGACCCACCCTAAAATTTCCTGATTTACCAAAATGAGATAATGATAATAATTACTAGTAAGTGCTGAGTTACATGTAATTGATTTAAAACTTGATGATGTTATATTCATATTATATATATTATATATTTATTCTGTATACTGTAGTAGTTGATGCGGTATTTGTGCTTGCACCGTATATTTGTGCAGCTCATGTAGATTATTGTGAATATATATGTATTATTCATGATGTGTGTTTTTGCGGTCCATGTCTGTAAGAATGTGTACACTGTGTCTCACATTGTACTCATTTATTGCGATGGAGGGATGTTATGACCACGTATACACTAGTACGATCATACTGAGAGTGGTGTATGATGTGCTCAAACTCTACAGTGACTGATAGCCTCGTATCACGAATATTGTAAGTAGTATCTAATCTTTTGTGATTGTATATTATTCTAACTTTATGTATTGTCAATGTATGGCATACACAACTAAGTACATTCTATTTCAGTATCAAAGATGTATGCCATGTAATTGTGGATACATATTTAGAAGTATAGTTATAGCAGTAGCCTAATGTCATGAAGTCTGAAAAACATCCTTGTATGCTTATTGTATGTAATGCTACATAAGTGCTGTATAGGTAACATAATGTGGACCATGATAGAGAATATATACATTTAGGTCTCGGATGTATTACTCACATGTATACTGCGTAGTTTCCATTTTAGTGTTGTACCGAGCACTGTCCTCTTGTCATGACATTTAAAGAAATTATGGCACTGAGAAATGCTTTCCACCTAGACAAGCTTTTGATACACAGGTTTTATATATCTACTTCACTTTTATATTCATGTATACATAGGTATAAACAGTTGGCAAACGTCATTGAATCCTCCCTAACCCCACTTCCTCTTCCCCCCCCCCCCCCCCGGGTGATGTACCGACTTGCGCCAGCGTTACCATCCATGTCATATCAATATGAAATCTTTGTGTATATAATTTTATATCCTGATAAATTCTCTAATGTATTGAATTCTTATTATGTAATGTTGTGCCTTATACTCTTTACTTTGCCGTATATTAAATTAGAAGTTCATGAGTGAGTTATGTCTGTAAATGAGCTAGAGAGAGTTGAAAGTTGAGGGTCAGTTGACTCAGGGAGTTTGGATAGTGTCGCCCCACGGACAGGCTGGCTCACGGCGCCATTACTCCTTGACTTTCCCAGACCAGCTCATGTGTAGCGTTCTGGTCAGAGATTTGTGACGTTATTTGGGGGCACAAATCTAGTGCCTGTTAGATTTAGTATCATGCAACAGTATGTATAAACATGGATCATGTCTACTGTTGTTCAACATGTATACAAGGTGGTAGAGGTTTTATATGTCTTTCTGAGGAACTTAAGTAATGCCATGGTGCTCTGTGTGATATTGTTTCTTCATTCCTCATGTGTTACTGGTAGTGACACCACCACCCTGTTTTGGTATTTGCAGCATATAGGCGCTAGTGTTCCACTGCGCCAGGCAAAGTTCCTGGTGTCAGCTAGTGTTGATTGATGCAGTTTCCAGACCTGTATTTGATGTATCATTGCCAGCTGATGAGAAGCTGGATATAAAGTAATAGTGTGTGGTATTAGTAGAATGTATTATTTTTTAATGTTATGTGGGTTGAGATATTAATGCCAGTAAACTTTTTTATTTGTTGCTAGCCTTTCACTCCCCTAGAACCTTGATAAATATAATTGGCCAGGCTATGTGTTCCAGTGATGCTGAAGGCTACTCTCTCTTAACAATTAAGTGGAGGTTCTTGTCCGTGTCTTTTAACATTGAAATGGGGGACCGTGACTCATAACAGCATAGCTCATAACATATTATTATGGGGGCACTGACTGTGATCCATAACACACCACACTTGTCTCCCTGTCAATACTACCACCACCACACTTGTCACTGTCACTACCACCACACTTGTCTCCCTGTCAATACCACTAATACCACTCTTATTTCACCGTCACTACAACCACCTACGACCACTATTGTCTCCCCGTCACTACCATCACCACCACCACATTTGTTTCACCGTCATTACCACCACCCATTACACCTGTCTCAATGTCACTACCACTACCACACTTTTTTCACCGTCAATAGCACCATTCACCACCTCAATTGTCTCACTGTCACTAAGACCAGCGAGTAACGGTGAGGGGGACGACATCAGAGTGGCGAGATGTCACCAGCGGAGTCCCACAGGGCTCAGTACTTGGACCCATCCTGTTTCTAATATATGTGAACGATCTTCCGGAGGGTATAGACTCGTTCCTCTCAATGTTTGCTGATGATGCAAAAATTATGAGAAGAATCAAGACGGATGAAGATAGACAGAGACTACAGGATGACCTGGACAAACTGGAGGAATAGTCTAGAAAATGGCTGCTAAAGTTCAATTCAGGACAGTGTAAGGTAATGAAATTAGGCGACGTGAGCAGGAGGCTAAACACAAGGTATCATCTGGGAGATGAAATCCTGCAGAGTCAAATAGAGAGAAAAATCTGGGGGTTGATATCACACCGAACCTGTCCCCAGAGGCCCACATCAAAAGAATATCATCAGCGGCATATGCTAGACTGGCCAACATAAGAATTGCCATTAGAAACTTGTGTAAGGAATCGTTCAGGACCCTGTATACCACTTATGTAAGACCAATCCTGGAGTATGCAGCTCCAGCCTGGAGTCCATACCCAGTTAAACACAGACAAAGTTAGAGAAGATCCAGCGGTATGCCACCAGGCTCGTCCCGGAACTGAGAGGAATGAGCTACGAGGAAAGGCTAAAGGAGCTGAACCTCACATTCCTGGAAAACAGTAGAGTAAGGGGAGACATGATAACCACCTACAAAATTCTCAGGGGAATTGACAGGGTGGACAAAGACAAACTCTTTAGCTCGGGTGGGACACAAACAAGGGGACACAACTGGAAACTTAGTACCCAGATGAGCCACAGAGACGTTAGAAATAATTTTTTCAGTGTCACAGTAGTTAATAAATGGAATGCACTAGGAAGTGACGTGGTGGAGGCTGACTCCATACACAGTTTCAAATGTAGATATAATAGAGCCCAGTAGGCTCAGGAATCTGTACATCAGTTGATTGACAGTTGAGAGGCTGGACCAAAGAGCCAAAGCTCAACCCCCGCAAGCACAATTAGGTGAGTACAACTAGGTGAGTACCAACACGACCACCCTTGTCACACCGTCAATACCACCACCACCACCACACCAGTCTCACCATCACATGAATATTTTAATTTATTCTTATTCCCGTGTCTTCATATTCTAGTATTACATCCGTCGAATTTAAACTGAAAGTCTAGATGGGTCTCCTGAGGAAGGATGTGATTAGCTAACACGCTAAGTGTAGTAAGCTGCTCATTCCTCACTCTAGAGACTATAGAACAATTGACTGGGCGCGTGCAAACACTGAGACCTCAAAAGCTTGAAATCCCCTTCATTTAGCCGTCGACCTTCGCAAACCGCCGGACCGAATCTACCGAGTACGTCACGGGTTCTCACAACATTTAATTTGTTGTGTGGTGCTCTTAATTAAGCCCACTTCTCAAAGGCAGTCTCAAAATGAATAGCAATAATAATTTCAGGCAACGTGGCAGAACACATATAGAGCAATAAAATGTGTGGGGGTGTACAAAAAGACGAAAAATTTTCAATATAACAATACAGTTTATTCAACAAAGTACTAACTACTACAATAACGAAAGAAATATCACTGACGTTACTCGAAATCCTTCCAGTAACACCTTTACTGACAGCTAGACACCAGCCATGAGTGATGAATAAATGAACTAACTTGAACATACTGAGTGTTCATAGATGATGCAATCAAGCAAAACATACTAATCTGTAAGCACTATGCAACAACAAAAAGGTAGGTTAGGAGACACGTCTCTAGTAACCTCCTCCAGTTACTCTACACTTCTTGCTGCCCTCCCCTACAATGGCAGTTGCCATGCACTGAAACTAGTAGCCTATCAATAACATGGCAATGACTAATGGGGTTACTGGCAACTCCAGCAACTCTCCTCAATTCAATTCTTACGTTAACACTCTCTCCCTCGGACGATCAACAATCAATGACTAATTTATTTCGTTAATATTAAAGTAACACTTACGTTAACTTAATCTTGCCTCCCACAAACAATTCAAACTGTACAACTGTTACTAGTAACTCAGAATTACACTAACATTCTACACGCCGAGCATTCAGTGAGTAATCTCCATTAATCCTTGTACTACGACAGCTGATTAATCCCAGTACGAGTTACGTTATCGGTTACTATCGTACCTCGATAGTTTTCAACAAATTCTATGCCAAAGTGCTAAGAGAACGGCAATCACCCTTGACTACCCTCGACCACTTAATTACTATCCCGAAGATCAATACTTAATTAATATAATACACAAATACGTCACCTTTCACACTGGCTCAGCAATATGACATCAATGACATGAATTCCCTCTGGGGCCTTCCATACCCCCAAGGAACTCATGTGACTAGTGCAATCCCATAGACCGATAGGTAATAACCACGTCTACGTTACTTTACAAAGATGTCACTCATCCAAGAGTCAGTCAAATTACCTGTCCACTGACAGATATTAATAACAAACGTTACGTTAATGAAACATTGGAGCCTTCGTGTAAGTCGATCAACCCTGATCAGAGTTAATTTCCTTGACTTCCTTGAACCCTCATTACCTGTCCAACTGACAGATAATATGCAACAGACAGTACTTAAAATGCAAGACTTCACCCCTCCTGGAATTCCGACAACCTGTCTGACTTCTGAAGTGGCCGCTTGGCTAGGCTCCCTGACCAACCAAAACAGCTGTTCCTTAATAAATAATTAACCCAAACGTACCTTACGTTACTCAAATTGTCTTAGAACAATTTCTCCATAAGCAATGGGGGTTCCCTTGGTTACGTTACATTAATTGCCTCTCAATCAACGTTCACTGAATACTGGACTTCTTTGACAACCAAAAATAGAGGAAAAATAACGCCAAGTACTCGTCCCAATGAGGAGTTCACCCACGACACAATAAATCACAACACACGGTGATTTAAACGATTACAATCCGGTTGCAATTTACAGTTACTGCAGAACACCTGTAAATAACACCCACGGTGCTCTAAACCACTAGAGCACGGCCCATACAATTTACTGAACTACAATAACAAACTCGGTGATCGATCAATAACACTATTAACAATCACGGTTCAACAGTTTACAACCCCTTTGCAATGACACATACACGGTTCTCTAATTTCACTATATTAGAAACCGGCCAAACACCTTACTACATCCCAGTTGTAATAACCAATTACTGCAACCACAGTAATAACACACTAGGCTTTGTGACACTACAATTATGTATATCGTACCTGCTGACCTCACCTGTAGCCTTCAGCTGTCAAACGCTAATGTGGAACACTTAGGAGGTAACACACTCTTGACAATTTGGCAAGTGATTAGCGATCCCACGGATCTATAATTACTCCCGTGAATTACGTTACTCAGACAGATCAGTCAGCTATCACTCCTGACAACGACGTGACTCAAACTTCACCACAAATCTACCAAAATTACATTAACCAGGTCAGTCACATATACGTACATATATAATCACATTTATCACAGCCCTGGGAAACACAACACTAGTATAAAAACAGACACTGGTATTACTCCACAATAATCAAATGCCAGGAAATCCCTGGTGTTACAACACTGTCACTCTACCGTGAAATGATGACCGGAACTGGACTCCTCTGCTGCAAAACACTACACGGACATGGGACATAACAAACACAAATCACCAAGAAATTAAATTACATGAAATCCCACCAGAATGGAGTATAAAACACACTAGTACGGCCCAATCGGTCCTGAGTCTAATATAAATATAATGTGTTCCCGTGTGTACACACACACACACACACACACACACACACACACACACACACACACACACACACACACACACACACACACACACACACACACACACACACACACACACACACACACACACACACACACACACACACACACACACACACACACACACACACACACACACACACACACACACACACACACACACACACACACACACACACACACACACACACACACACACACACACACACACACACACACACACACACACACACACACACACACACACACACACACACACACACACACACACACACACATGTACGTCTGCACACAACAGATCAAGTCCTCCCTTCACTAGCGATTATGCGGGCAGAACACATGACCTCGAATTCAGGCTTAGAGATAAATCTCACCAATACACATAGGGGGTACTTACTCAATTACGCACCCGGCTCTCACATACAACTTCTACCATGTACAGACACACCGCTTGTAGGTGGCCACCTCCTCAAGCCGGCGGACTAGGCTTAGGTGGTAGCCCAGCGTGGCTAAGCTCATTTCGAACCCTTCCTCACTCTGCCGGCTTTGTGCCTGGCTCAGGGCGAAGTGTGGCGTTCGTACAAGATAGCGCCAAACACTATAAGCGTCACTGTCACTCGAAATCCCCACCATATTTTATAGGAAAACTGCCCTGCATACTAGCAAGATATTCTCAGATCACTACACTGCTACAAGACACTAGCAGGAGATCAGACAGCTTAGTAACTGAGATGGGGACTTACGAGTCAGTTGCAGCTGCTCGTATGAACTTTACCAACGTCTCACGCTTTGTTCAACACACTTCCTTGTTATCACACGCAAATAAGACGAGGTCCCGGATTCTGCTATGTTCCCACGGACCCATGTCGATGTTGCTGGATACTGAAGATGTACTAGGAGCTACCACCTACGACGGCTTTACTCAGCTGGCCGACTGAGTAAAGATTACGTCTACCACAGGCGATGGCTCGATGCAGAATGGCAGAATGCGGCTACGGGGCGGCAAGAATGCTGGCTTTTCCCGGTCCTCCTCAAACTAACCAATCAGGGAATGGCATATTTTGGCCTATCCCTCCGGGTCAACCACAGGCCAGCTTCCTTGGCTCTCAAGGAGGCCTCCAAGATGGTCGCCTGGGTTGCTATGGTGATGAAGCGGGTGGCGGTTGGTACTTCACGCATTCCTGCCACTCTGCTCTCGCTTCTTTCTCCTTCACTTTCTTTACGATAAAAGCTGCTACTTGCTCTAACTGTTTCCACGAATGCGCTACAACGGCCATTGTAACATATTTGGAATGCTGATGACCTAGGCTCTCCAGTGAGTCTAAACACGGGATGCTTCGGGTACGGGTTCCCAAATCTAGTCCGGGTGCACGAATATTCACGTACTCCAGTACACAGCGAGCATTACATGCACGTACACTAGTAGACGGTTTAGATGTGTCAACCCATCCCCTCACACACACAGTACCCCATGAAAGGCTGTTACAAAAGTTGGAGCAACAGGCAGGAGTAAACGGTAAGGTGTTCCAGTGGATAAGGGAGTATCTAAGCAACAGGAAACAACGAATAACTGTGAGGGGAGAGACATCAGAGTTGCGAGAGTGGACCAAGTACAGAGTCCCACAGGGCTCTGTTCTTGGACCCATCTTGTTTCTAATATATGTAAACGATCTTCCAGAGGGCATTGAATCATTCCTCTCAATGTTTACTGATGATTCCAAAATTATGAGAAGAATCAATACAGATGATGATAGATAGAGACTACAGGACAACATGGACAACTCAGGAAAGTGCAAAGTTATGAAATTAGGCGAAGGGGGGCAGAAGGCTGAACACAAGGCACAATCTGGGAGGTGAAATTCTGCAAGAGTCAAATAAAGAGAAAGATCGGGGGGTTGATATCACACCGAACCTGTCCCCAGAGGCCCACATCAAAAGGATATTATCAGCGGCATATGGTAGACTGGCCAACATAAGAACTGCCTTTAGAAACTTATGTAAGGAATCGTTCAGGAACCTGTATACAACTTATGTCAGACCAATCCTGGAATATGCAGCTCCAGCTAGGGGGTCCATACCTAGTTAAACACAAGACAAAGTTAGAGAAAATTCA
>NC_091158.1:46890507-46940507 GCF_040958095.1 Procambarus clarkii | reverse complement strand
AAGACGAGAGAGAGAGGAGTGAGAAAGATAATGAACGAGAAAGGAGAAACGAATTGGAAGTGCTAAGGTTAGGATGTAGGAGGGAATAATTAGCTTTGATTCAGTGAGGAACATCAAAATGGTTCCTAAGTTTAACGAGAAAGAAGTCTCAAAGTTCTTTGTCGCTTTCGAGAAGGTAGCTGCATCATTTAAATGGCCGAGGGAAAATTGGGCCAATATGATCCAATCCGTTTTGTCTGGAAAGGCCCAAATCGCATACTCCACGTTGTCGATGGATGACTCCAGTATTTACGACGCTGTCAAGAAGATAGTGCTGATGGCTTACCAGTTGGTGCCTGAAGCATACAGGCAGAAGTTTCGTAACTTAAAGAAGACATCAAAGCACACCTTCACGGAGTTTGCGAGTATTAAAGAACGGTTGTTTCCCGAATGGTGCGCTTCTCGGAAGGTAGAGACAAAAGAGCAACTTGAACAGCTCATTCTATTAGAAGATTTTGAAGATTGTCTGTCTGGTGATCTGAAGACATACCTGGAAGAACAACAAGTAGAAACCATGAGTGCGGCAGCCACTATGGCTGAGGAGTATAGTTTTACACATCGACCTTCTACCAGGTATGTTCCGAAGAGCTACTCGAAACCACCTACGAAGCATAAGCCGGAGGATTAGACCATCCCACGAGATGCCGTAAAATCAACCCCAGGTAATCCTAGAAGAATTAGTCCTAGGAGGGACTTAGTGTGTTGGACCTGCGGGCAGAGAGGACACATAGCTTCTAAGTGTCGAGGCAGAACGAGTAACGACTCGCATAGGGAGGTTGTGCTGGGTAGCTGTATGATGCCACCAGTAGCCGCCCTGTCGCTAGAGATGAAGAAAGAGAAACCGGAGTTGTTTGCCCCCTACACTTTGCACAGGTATGTTTCGAGTGACCAAACTGGTAAATCTGTGGTGGTAATCAGAGATAGTGGAGTTGCCCAGTTTCTGATTTTGAAAAACTCGTTAACCGAGGAAGTGTCTATTAATGGGAAAGAAAAGGTCATATTCGGCGGGTTTCCCTCGACATTGTAAGTTGCCCCTTTAGTAAAAGTACATCTCGAGTCATCGTACTTCAGTGGCAAGTGTACATTAGCAGTGGTGGATAATCTTCCAATAGAGGAGAAAGAGGTTATCTTGGTTTATGACTTGGCTCTAGATTTGGTGCATAACCATCCCCTAGTTGTGGAAGACCCGGTATATGATGTGAAACCAGTAGTAGCCGTACAAACTAGATCCCAGGCACAAACACAATTGAAATTAAATACCTTGTTTGACCCTCTACTTACCCTGCAGGTTACTGATAATGCTCCCGCGACCTGGCTGGATTCGACTCCCGTACAAGAACACTGGACCCGAACATCCCTGATACTAAGAGATTCAGAAGAACAGAAGAAGGAACCCCCAAGTGCAGGTATTAGCCGGTACTATGGATTCCGCTGCAAAAGGAGGTGACCAGTATTTCTGGACAAATGAAGTACTGTGTCGGAGGTGCCCACAGAAATATCCACAGTCTACTGAGGAAGATACACAGGTAGGCGTAGCCGCAGTATTTCGGGCCAACTTGTTACTTTCAGCCCATGCCGGCCGATTTGCCGGACACTGCAGGATATCAAAAACCTTTCATCGCCTGGCAAGATGTTTCTCCTGGACGCGGATAAAGAGCGACGTTCGATGATTTTGTAAGTCCTGCCATGAATGTCAGATAGCTCGAAAAGTAAATCAGCCTGTTCCCAAAGCCTATCTCTGTCCTATACCCTCTACTTGTGAGAATTCTTTATGGCCATGCAACATGCTTGGTTAGTAGTCAACCTAAATAAATCTGAGTTCGCTAAAACCTCCATTATCTTTGTAGGATATGTGGTGGGAGGAGGATGGATTGTCCCAAAAACCAGCAACGTGGAAACTATCATCCAGTACTCGACTCCTTCAATAAGGAAGGAAATCCTGCGTTTCCTTGGTATGGCTGGTTTTTACTGTAAATTTGTCCCCAACTTTTCAAGCATCGCAGTCCCTCTGATGAATCTTCTAAAGATGGGCGTAAAGTTCCTGTGGGGCAAAAGCTGTCAGGAGGCTTTTGAAAATTTAAAAGCAGTTTTGATTTCTTCCCCTTTCCTCATGTCTCCAAATTTCGAAGATAAATTCCCTCTCACCGTAAATGCTTCCGATTACGCCCTCGGGGCTGCATTATCACAGATTGATGCTAAAGGAGTGGAACACCCTATAGCATACTATTCTAAGAAGTTTACTAATAGCCAGCTAAATTACTCTGTGATAGAAAAGGAGACGTTGACCTTGGTCAGTTCTGTACAACACTTTGAAGTTTACCTAACCAGTAATGGCCATCCAATACTGGTCAGGTCTGACCACAATCCCCTAAAATCTATGCACAGTTAAGGCAGAAAAATCTTCTGCACACCAGATGGAGTCTACACCTCCAACAATATCCCCTATATGTCGAGCATATCAAAGGAGTGGATAACGTGGTGGCAGACACATTGTCTCGCATCTAAGGTACTGAGTTTGTTTTGCTCAAGCATACTAATTTGGTTTATTTTCCTTTTAGAAACCAAACCATCGTTGGAGGGTAGAGACGCAATTACAGTGCGATCTATGAGTCGGCACTCCCGTACCCCTAGTATTGAATGCAATGTGGACAGCGCCATCTGTTGGTGGTGGCGTGGTAGCAATAAATGGCTCTGGTTTCCTGCCTTAGTCAGAAAGAGAGGTCGATGTGGATGACCTGTGGTGGGTCGCGTGTCATGATCAGCGTCATCTAGGTTGTGCTACAAGCTTAATGTTCACTCCCCGGTGAATGAGTGTTACCTCATGGTTTCCCCAGTGTCCTGTCCATCTTATAAATGACGTTTTTATGGCCACAGAAGTGAAGTGTGGAGGCAATTGTTGTGAGGAAGGCAGTCTACTTTGGACAGCTCACGAATCATTAGCTTGGTCCTGAAAGAAGAATAAGTAAGGCGCCGTCGATAAAGGCAGTGTGTTAGCTGCTAGTATACGCAGCAGCTAACACACGGTGACGATCGGCGTACCCCGGGATTGGCTATTAAGGGTTTCAGTGATATGCATAGTGTGAATGCTGCTAGCAAACTGCTAGAGGCTTCTGCTGAGGGGTTTGCTACCCGTGTGTGAGTACGTTTGGTACCCATGTCAGCACGTTGCTGGAGCCCTCTGCCAGCGAGTAGCTGGAGAGCAAAAGGTTAGGTGTTGGCACATCGTGATACTGTGTGGGTGGACTGGCCCGTATAGAAAGGTGAACTCACCAGTGTTGTCCAGTACGAGTGGATAAGGTACAGGGACGTCGTAATCACTGGAATTGGATGCTAAGCCCCGGAAGCACCTCAAGGTAACCTCAAGGTAAGGTAAGGTAGCCAGGGGGTGGTAATGGGGGACGAGCTCCCATGACCTATAAAATGCTCCTATACGGCATGCGTCTCAAATAGCCTCTGACAACCAAGTCCAACTCCCTGGCCTGCACGGGTGGCTTAGTCTAAGTCCGGCGGAACTGCTTTTACCGACAGGAGAAGGGGCGAGGGCGTGCCTCTGGCACCTTAAAACCAGCTGCTCCGGGTAGATGGGACTCGATAGCCTGGGAAGGCAGCCCATCTAGGGGAAGAAAAAAGCTGATTTTAAACCTCCGCTGCCTTGCGGCCATCCCCCTTTTTTGGAAAAGGCTTCAGGAGTCAACCTCGAGGAAAAATCCGGAGTTGGAGCCCCTAAGGCATTTCGTTGTTGACGTCGACCTCGTTCTGGCAGCTCCTGCGACGTTGCTGGAACCATGTGTATTGGCATTTGCTTTTCTATTGGATAATTTCAGCAACGTGGAGAGGGGGGACCTGCTGCATGGGTAACAGCTTCTCCTCCATATCAACCTCCCCAGACTTTGCGCCCTGGAGAGGGCACTCCAGCTTCGCCTCACAGCGTCGAACCAACACGGGAAGCGACAGTCTACCAGTTTTAAGTCTTCTGCTCGATTATCTTGAGATGAGATCTTGAGGTTATCTTGAGATGATTTCTGGGCTTTTTAGTGTCCCCGCGGCCCGGTCCTCGACCAGGCCTCCACCCCCAGGAAGCAGCCCGTGACAGCTGACTAACACCCAGGTACCTATTTTACTGCTAGGTAACAGGGGCATAGGGTGAAAGAAACTCTGCCCAATGTTTCTCGCCGGCGCCTGGGATCGAACCCAGGACCACAGGATCACAAGTCCAGCGTGCTGTCCGCTCGGCCGACCGGCTCCCCCTTTTGGCGAAGAGTGTGATGCCAGGGGTTGCTTTCGACGGTGGGAGGGGTCATCGTGCCCCACTGGGCAGCTACCGCCCGCCTCAAGCTGGTCAAACCCCAGCCAATAAGGTGTTGCCTCGCCACGGTCCATTAACCTCACTGGATGCGTGGGGTTTAGGGTGAAAACCGACAAGCGGCCCGATAACTTTGCACCAAGCAATACCAAACCTAAGAAGAAAATATCAACTTCCCTAAAGCTGGGCACATGGAACGTCAGGACACTGACACCAGGTTTCTCTGACGGCCTGCAAGAAATCAATGACGCCCGAAAAACAGCAACCATCGATAGGGAGCTGAGCAAACTGCAGATGGATATTGTTGCTCTCCAAGAGACCAGGCTCCCAAGATCCGGATCTGTGAGAAAGAGTACCTTCTCTTTCTTCTGGCAATGAAAACCACCTGATGAGACCAGAGAACATGGTGTAGGATTTGCCGTCAGGAATGCACTGTTGGGAGACATTAGGCCACCGATGGGGGAAACCGAACGAATTCTGTCTCTGCAACTGCACTCCCAAACAGGACCAGTAAATGTAATTAGTGCATATGCACCAACCATGACTTCTCCAGCAGAGGCAAAGGAAAAATTCTACGATGACCTCAACAGAGTCATAGCGAGAATCCCTGTAAAGGAGCCACTGTTCATCCTCGACGACTTCAACGCCAGAGTGGGTGCCGAGCACAACATTTGGCCCACTTGTCTGGGTCAATTCGGCATAGGGAGAATGAATGAGAACAGGCAACGTCTGCTAGAACTCTGCTGCCTTCATGGTCTTTGTGTCACCAACACGTTCTTCGGCATAAAGCCTCAACACCGAGTATCTTGGAGACACCCCAGATCCAAGCACTGGCACCAGCTTGACCTGATTCTTACCAGGAGTGCAAGTCTACCCAGCGTCAAGATTACATGTAGCTACCAGAGTGCTGTCTGTGACACCGACCACTCCCTGGTATGTAGCAGGGTCAAGATGCAACCAAAGAAGATTCATCACTCGAAAAAGGCGGGCAGACCTCGCATCGACACCACAAAGACCCGCAACCAGGACAAGGTGGAAGATTTTGCACGCGTGCTCGAGGAAGCTCTCCCTGGCCCAGCCGGGCTCACTGCCTGTAAAAGATGGGAGCACTTGAGAGACGCTGTGTTCAACGCTGCCATTTCCACCTTTGGCAAGAAGACCAACAGGTCGGCAGACTGGTTCGAGGCTCACTCGGAAGAGATGACACCTGTCATCGAAGAGAAGAGAAACGCCTTGGCAGCCTACAAAGCCTGCCCAAGTCAGCGCAACTTACAGATCCTTCGGGCCGTCCGCTGCAAAGTGCAGCAGAGCGCCAGGCGATGTGCTAACAACTATTGGCTCCAGCTCTGCTCCCAGATACAGACTGCAGCGGATACAGGCAATGTAAGGCATCAAGCAGGCCTTCGGCCCAATCCAGAGGAAGACCGCTCCTCTGAAATCTGCCACTGGCGAGGTGATTTAGGACCAGACACTGCAGCTGAAGCGCTGGGTCGAGCACTACTCTGAGCTATACGCCAGGGACAATGTGGTCACCGAAGACGCCCTGAGCGCCATTGAGATTCTGCCTGTGTTAATGGAGCTCGACAGCGAACCGACCCTGGAAGAACTCAGCGATGCCCTAGACTCCCTTGCTTCTTGTAAAGCTCCTGGCAATGATGGCATTCCTGCTGAGACCTTGAAGTGCTGCAGAGGTAGCCTGCTCATGGAGCTGCATGAAATTCTCTGCCTCTGCTGGGAAGAAGGAGAGGTGACACAGGACATGAGGGACGCCAACATCGTCACGCTGTATAAGAATAAAGGTGACAGGGGCGACTGCAACAACTACTGTGGAATCTCCCTCCTCAGTATTGTCGGAAAGCTGTTTGCTCGAGTCGCATTGAACAGGCTCCAAGTACTTGCAGAGAGAGTCTATCCAGAATCACAATGCGGATTCAAAGCTGGCAGGTCCACCATCGCCATGGTCTTTTCCCTCAGACAACTGCAGGAGAAATGCAGGGAACAGAAGCAGCCACTCTTCGTAGCCTTCATAGATCTGACGAAGGCCTTCGACCTCGTAAGCAGGGATGGCCTGTTCAAGATCCTCCCCAAGATCGGATGCCCACCCAGGCTCCTCAGCATCATCAGATCTTTCCATGAGAACATGAGGGGCACCGTGGTCTTTGATGGCCTAACATCAGACGCCTTTGACATCCGAAGTGGAGTAAAGCAGGGCTGCGTACTGGCTCCAACCCTATTGGGGATTTTCTTCGCAGATATGCTGCGGCACGCCTTCGGATCTGTCACGGAAGGCATTTACCTCCGGACCAGGTCGGATGGAAAGCTCTTAACCTCGCCAGGCTGAGAGCCAAGGCGAAGGTTCGGCTGAGGTGTCTGCGCAACTTCCTTTTTGCCGACGACACAGCAGTCGCTGCTCACTCAGCTGAAGACCAACTGCTCATAACCCACTTCAGCGAGGCCTCTCAGGCTTTTGGACTCACCATCAGTCTGAAGAAAACACAAGTCATGGGACAAGGAGTGGACTCCCCACCTGACATTGGCATCTCCGATTCCAAACTGGATGTCGTTCACGACTTCGTGTACCTGGGCTCCACAATCTCTGACTCCCTCTCTCTTGATACGGAGCTAAACAAACGCGTCGGTAAGGCATCTACTACCATGTCCAGACTGACAAAGAGAGTGTGGGCCAACAATAGGCTAACTGAGTATACTAAGATTCAGGTTTACAGAGCCTGTGTCCTGAGCACTCTCCTTTATGGCAGTGAGTCTTGGACACTCTGCGCCCGTCAGGAAAGACAGCTGAATGCCTACCACATGCGCTGCCTTCGACACATCTTGGACATCACCTGGCAGGACAAGGTGACAAACAGCAACGTCTTGGGGAGAGCAAGAATCACCAGCATGTACACAATGCTGAAACAGAGACGAATTCGCTGGCCCGGGCACGTTGTGCGAATGGGCGACGGCAGGAGCCCCAAGGATCTCCTGTACGGAGAGCTGATGCAGGGAAAGCGTCCAACAGGCAAGCCCCAGCTACGGTACAAAGACATGCAAGAGGGACCTGAAAGCCATGGACGTCGATCTTGCTATATGGGAGACACTAGCTGCAGACCGTTCAGCCTGGTGCAGTCTGTTCAAAGAGGTCTCTCCAAGTTCGAGGAGTCACTTGCCAAGGAATCGGAGGCAAAGAGACAGAGAAGGAAAGCCGGTAACCAGGAAGACAGACCAAAATCGGACTTCGTTTGTGCTCGGTGTGGGATGGACTGCCACTCTCGGATTGGCCTCATCAGTCACAACAGATGCTGCACCCGGATTGACAACTAAGGCGCAACTCCATAGTCTCCCGAGACTGAAGGATGCCTACTACGTACTACGTGTATGTAAGTGTAGCAATAGTCTATTTTAATATGTATTTAATGGTGGAGGTGAATATATTGGTGAAAGCAAGTGTGTAGTGTTTATCCCTTTATATCTTTATTGCGCTATACAGTCAGTTCTTTTAAGCCTACTACCGACTTGGGGTCGGATACACTAAAGGAGGTTATATTACCAAGAACCTAACCTCCCAACCCCAAACACTCCCTGCTCTTGCTCAAATTCTCAGTCAACTCTCCTTCCCCCTTCATCCCAAAACCACCCTTCTTCCCCTCCCCCACACCCACCGTGTCCCACCTCCCCCCATTCCATCCCTGTCCCCCCTCCACATTCTTCCAATACCCTCCTTGTCCCCCCTTCACTTAACCCCCCCCCCCCTTCTCACCTCAGTATCCTCTGAGAACCACCTCACAAATCCTCACACCTATGGAACAGCTCCCTCCATCAGCAAAAGCTTACAAAGAAGAGGACATGAGAAGGAATAGAAGAAACCCCAGACTTAATAGCACTCATAGAAATCAAGCTAACGAAAACCATAACAAATGCAGCATTTCCACACGACTACTGTGTTGTGAGGAAAAGAGAGAGAAGGAAGAGGAGGTGGTGGTGTAGCTCTGCTGGTAAGAAAAGACGGGAGTTTTGAGGAGAAGGATATTCAGGGCTGTAAGTTTTCAGTGACTACATAACAGGTACCATGGCAATTGGAGGACAAAACATTATAGTGATAGTCATATATAAACCACCACCAAATGACAGAAAACCCAGACAGGATTATGACAGAAACAACATGGCCACCATTACCATAATATAGAGAGCAGCACTCTCTATATTATATCTCTGTCACTGGCAGGAACGGATGCGGACTACCAATCAATGCTAAATTTCAACCACAGGAAGAGATTGGGAGAACAGAGACCCACATGGAGGAAAATACACACGGTGAGCTAAGCTATTGGACGTGGCAACAAGAAACTTTCTAAGCCAACACGTCAAGGGACCGACAAGAATTATAGGGGAAGATGATGCTTGATCTGATATTTACCCTAAATGAGTGGGATATAAGGGAAAGTTAAGTTTGAAGCACCCTTGGGAATAAGTGATCACACTGTATCGATCTTTGAGTACCTGGAGGAGCTAGATTGTATCTCCCTCCCAAAAAAGAACCAGGAAACAAAACGCTGGCGTACCGAAGGGGGAATTATGAGATGAGATGTTTCCTAAAGGATATACCATAGGGCACAGAACTCAGAGCTAAGTATGTACAAGACTTGATGGTCTATGTCACCCAAAAGTGTCAGGAGGCAGTAAACAGTATTATCACGGCCGAAAAGTAAAACTCTGAGAAGTAAAAGAATAATCCATGGTTTAATAGGGCATAAATGGAAGCAAACGAACCGAACTAAAGGAGGTGAAGAAACTTCCGGAATAACAGAATACCTGAATGCAGAGAGAGAGATCAGAGAACCAGGAATGAGTATGTTAGAATGAAAAGAGAAGCAGAGAAAAATTGTGAGAATGATATAGCAAACATAGCCAAGACTGAACCAAAGCTACTCCACAGTCACACCAGGAGGAAAACAACAGTGAAAGAACATTTGATGAAACTTAGAACGGGTGAGGACAGGTACACAGAGAATGACGCAAGGAGAAGATCGTGAGAAAAAAACCTGGTAACACATCTGGAGAGAAGCTACTTTGTGAAAAATCGCTAACATGGGTTCAGGGAGGGTAAATCTTGCCTGACTCGCATTATTAGAATTCTACGGCCAGGTGACGATGATTAAGCAAGAAAGAGAAGGCTGGGTGGACTGCATTTTCTTTGATTGTTAGAAAGTCTTTGACACAGTACCCCATAAGAGGCTAGTACATAAGCTGGAGAGACAGACAGGAGTAACTATTAAGAGGTTCCAGTGGATAAGGGAGCACCTAAGCAATAGGAAGCAGAGAGTTACAGTGAGAGGGGAGACCTTAGATATGCGGGAAGTCACCAATGGAGTTCCACAGGGCTCTGTACTCGGACCTATCCTGTTTCTGATATATGTAAATGATCTCCCAGAGGATATAGACTCATTCCTCTCAATGTTTGCTGAAATTGCCAAAATTATGAGAAGGATTAAGACAGAGGAGGACTGCTTGAGGGTTCAAGAAGACCTGGACATACTGAAGGAATGGTCGAACAAATTGTTGTTCGAGTTTAACCCAAGCAAATGTTATGTAATGAAGATAAGTGTAAGGAGCAGGAGGCCAAATACACGGTTTTATTTGGGAGATGAAGTTCTTCAAGAGTCAGAGAGAGAGAAGGACTTGGGAGTTGATATCACGTAAGACCTGTCCCCTGAAGCCCATATCAAGAGTATAACATCAGCGGCATATTCCAGGTAGGCCTAATTAAGAACGGCCTTTAGAAATTTGTGAAAGAAGTAATTCGAACTTTGTATACCACATATGTCAGACGAATCCTGGAGTATGCAGATCCAGCATTGAGTCCATATTTAGTCAAGCATAGAACTAATCTGGGAAAGGTTCAAAGGTTTGCCACCAGATTAGTACCCGAACTGAGAGGTATGAGCTACGAGGAGAGACTATGGGAATTAAACCTCACGTCGCTGGAAGACAGATGAATTAGGGGGGACATAATCACCACATACAAGATTCTCAAAGGAATTGAAAGGGTAAATAAAGGAAGGCTATTTAACACAAAGGGCCACACTCACAAGGGGACACAGGTGTTAATTGAGTGGCCAAAAGAGCCACAGAGATATTAGACAGAACTTATTTTAGTGTCAGAGTGGTTGACAAATAGAATGCATTAGGAAGTGATGTGGTGGAGGCTGACTCCAAACACAGTTTCAAGTGTAGAAACGATAGAGCCCAGTAGGCTCAGGATCCTGTATATCAGTTCATTGTCAGTTGAGAGGCGGGACCGAAGAGCCAGAGCTCAACCACCACAAGCACACCTAGGTGAGTACAACTTGGTGAGTACATGCTCACATGCACTCGCTCACACGCACACGCTCACACACACACACACTAGAAGCACTAAGTGTACCACTCTCTATAGTGTATAACAGGTCACTGGAAACAGGAGACCTACCAGAAAGTTGGAAGACAGTTAACATAGTCCACATATACAAAAAGGGTGACAGGGAAGAGGCACTGAACTACAGGCCAATTTCCCTAACATGTATACCATTAAAGGTGATGGAGAAGATCGTGAAGAAAAGGCTCGTAGAGCATCTGGAGTGAAATTGCTTTGTAACACACCACCAACATGGGTTCAGAGATGGTAAATCGTATCTCACAGGTTTTTTAGAATTCTATGACCAGGCAATCAAAATTAGGCAGGAAAGAAAAGGTTGGGCCGACTGCATTTTACTGGACTGCAAGAAAGCCTTTGACACAGTACCCCGTAAAAGGCTATTAAAAAAGTTGGAGCAACTGGCGGAAGTAAAAAGGAAGGTGCTCCAGTGGATAAGGGAATATTTAATCAACAGGAAACAGCGAGTAACGGTGAGGGGGGGAGACATCAGAGTGGCTAGATGTCACCAGGAGAGTCCCACAGGGCTCAGTACTTGGACCCATCCTGTTTCTAATATATGTAAACGATCTTCCGGAAGGTATAGACTCATTCCTCTCAAAGTTTGCTGATGATACAAAAATTATGAGACGAATCAAGACAGATGAAGATAGACAGAGGCTACAGGATGACCTGGACAAACTGGAGGAATGCTCTAGAAAATGGCTGCTAAAGTTCAGCTCAGGAAAGTGTAAAGTAATGCAATTAGGCGAAGAGAGCAGGAGGCTACCTTACCTTGAGGTGCTTCCGGGGCTTAGTGTCTCCGCGGCCCGGTCGTCGACCAGGCCTCCTGGATGCTGGACTGATCAACCAGGCTGTTAGACGCGGCTGCTCGCAGCCTGACGTATGAGTCACAGCCTGGTTGATCAGGTATCCTTTGGAGGTGCTTATCCAGTTCTCTCTTGAACACTGTGAGGGGTCGGCCAGTTATGCCCTTATGTGTAGTGGAAGCGTGTTGAACAGTCTCGGGCCTCGGATGTTGATAGAGTTCTCTCTTAGAGTACCTGTTGCACCTCTGCTTTTCAACGGGGGTATTCTGCACATCCTGCCATGTCTTCTGGTCTCATGTGATGTTATTTCTGTGTGCAGGTTTGGGACCAGCCCCTCAATTATTTTCCACGTGTAAATTATTATGTATCTCTCCCGCCTGCGCTCAAGGGAGTACAGATTTAGGCTCTTTAGTCGGTCCCAGTAATTTAGATGTTTTACTGAGTGGATTCTAGCAGTAAAGGATCTCTGCACGCTCTCCAGGTCAGCAATTTCTCCAGCTTTGAAAGGGGCTGTCATTGTGCAGCAGTACTCCACTCTAGAGAGCACAAGCGTTTTGAAAAGTATCATCATCGGTATAGCATCTCTAGTGTGAAAAGTTCTTGTTATCCAACCTGTCATTTTTCTTGCAGTTGTGACGGCTACTTTATTGTGTTCTTTAAAGGTAAGGTCTTCCGACATGAGTACACCCATATCCTTTACATTGCCTTTTCGTTCTATGTTATAATTTGCCTGAGTTTTGTACGTGGTTTCTGTTTTTATATTTTCAATTTTTCCGTAGCGCATGAGCTGGAACTTATCCTCGTTAAACACCATATTATTTTCTGTAGCCCATAGAAAGACCTGATCTACATCCGATTGGAGGTTTGCCGTGTCCTCTGTGTTGCCAACTCTCATGAAAATCCTAGTGTCATCTGCAAAGGATGATACAGTGCTATAGGTTGTGTTCTTGTCTATGTCCGATATGAGGATGAGAAAAAGTACTGGAGCAAGCACAGTACCCTGGGGGACTGAGCTCTTGACGGTTGATGGGCTGGATTTTATTTTGTTGACTATTACACATTGGGTTCTGTTAGTCAGGAAATTGTAGATCCATCTGCCTATTTTCCCGGTAATTCCTTTTGAACGCATTTTATGTGCAATAACACCATGGTCACATTTATCAAAAGCTTTTGCGAAATCTGTGTAAATTACATCAGCGTTTTGTTTGTCTTCCATAGCATCTAATGCCATATCATAGTGGTCCAGCAACTGCGACAGGCAAGAGTGCCCTGTTCTGAAACCATGTTGTCCTGGGTTATGGAGATGCTGTGATTCCATGTATTTTGTGATCTTACTTGTTAGCACTCTCTCAAAAATTTTTATGATGTGCGATGTTAGTGCTATCGGTCTGTAATTTTTTGCCTCTGCCTTATTTCCTCCTTTACGGAGTGGTGCTATCTCTGCTGTTCTTAGTATGTCAGGGATAACGCCAGTATCTAGGCTTTGTCTCCACAGAATGTGAAGGGCCTGCGAGAGTGTTTTATTTTACAGTTCTTGATGAATATGGAGTTCCAAAAATCCGGGCCTGGTGCAGAGTGCATAGGCATACTGTTTATGGCTTCTTCAAAATCTAGTGGGGATAGGGCGACGTCTGATATATGATTTGATGTTGGTATCATATCCATGAAAAATTCATTTGGGTTATCAATCTTTAGTGCATTTAATGGCTCGCTGAAAACAGAGTCGTACTGTTTCCTCAGTAACTCACTCATTTCTTTGTTGTCATCGGTGAAAGTTCCATCTCCCTTTCGCAGGGGCCCGATACTAGATGTGATTTTTTATCTTGATTTTGCATAGGAGAAAAAATATTTCGGATTTCTCTCTATTTCACTGATGGCCTTTTGCTCTTATTGACTCTCCTGGGTTTTGTATGATTCTTGTAGCTTGAGTTCAATTGTTTCTATTTCTCTACCTAACCTTCTTCGACGTTCTTGAGATAGGGTGCGACTCTCAAGTTGTTCGGCGATTCGTTTTCTTCGCCTATATAGGGAACGACGTTCCCGTTCCAATCTGCATCTCTTTCTCTTTTTTCTTAGGGGTATGCGGTTTGAACATATTTCTAGTGCTACTGAGCTTATTTTTTCCAGGCACTGGTTCAGGTTTGCATTTTCTAGCTGTTCTTCCCAGTTTATTTCTGTGAAGTCCTGGTTTATTTGCTCCCAGTTTATCTGTTTATTATTAAAGTTGAATTTGCTGAAATCTCCTCCACTGGGAATCTGGACTGGTTTTAAAGGTCCATTCCCCATGGTTGTCATAACTTCAATTAAGTTGTGATCTGAGTAACAGGTATTTGTAATCATTATGTTCCCGATCAACTCATCATCATTAGTGAAAATGAGGTTCAGCGTGTTCTCCTTTCTAGTTGGTTCTACTATTTGCTGGTTTAAGGCAAACCTATCGCACATCCGTTGCAGGTCATTTGCATGTGCCTGTTCATTTAGGCTACTTCCAGGTATTCTTCCTGATATTACTGTATTAGCCAGGTGTTTCCATTTCAGTTGCCGTAGGTTGAAGTCCCTAAGCAGGATGATGTTCGGAGCTGGATTTGTAAGGTTTTCCAAGCAGTGTTCTATTTTCATTAGTTGGTCTTTAAACTGCTGAGGGTTTGCCTCCGGTGACATATATACAAGGACAACAACTACATTTAGGATCTCTGTTTTGACTATCAGCACTTCCACCATATCATTTGAGGTGCTTAGCATCTCAGTACAGATGAGTGTGTCATTGATGTAGAGGCTGACCCCAACCTGAAGCCGGTGTTTCCTATCACATCTGAAGAGATTGTACTCTGGGATCCATATTTCACCATCAAGGTAGTCCTTTGTGTGAGTTTCCGTTAGGGCTGCAAACACTGCATTTGCCTCATGAAGGAGACCATCTATAAAGTGAACTTTGTTGCATTTGCGTGTTTTTATACCCTGGATGTTGGCAAATATAAATGATGTTATCGTGTTAGTGGAAGTGCTGGATGCTTTACTTGGTGTTAATATCTGAGGCTCTGGTAAGGAGGCCACTGTGTTTGCGTCCTCTCTAGCATTTGACCGAGTTGGTGGTAGAGTCTGGTCATTTTTAGCCATTCTTCTCCTCCTCCTCTTGCTAAAAAATTATCCCGGTCGATGGAGTAGTGGTTGTTTTCATAGTGGTAGTCTTTCGGATTTTATTCGCCTGGTACCTCTTACATGAAAAGCTGGACATTCAGCATTGAAGCACTCTTTCCTGTCCAAAGAGTTCTTGCAAATTTCTGGGTGAAAGAATTCACAGCTTTTGGTACATTTACCTGTATTGAGGAGGTTTCTGCACTTTCTAGGGTGATCGTGTGTACATGTTCCATTTGTTCTTCCCGATTCCCCATGCTTACAGGTTGCCCATTTGTAATACCAAAAGATTTTGGGGCCTTGTTTTCTTTGTTTTCCTTTGCCAGGGACCGCACTCTGCTGCGGCGTCCCCGACACTGTGCCCTGCTCCGGTGCCTGTGACACCGCGCTCTGCTCCGGGGCCTGTGACACCGCGCTCTGCTCAGGGGTCCCCGACTCCGCGCCTTGCTCAGGCGTCCCCGACTCCGCGCCGTGCTCAGGCATCCCCGACTCCGCGCCCTGCTCAGGCGCCGCTGCCACCGAGCTCTGTGCCACATCTGGTTGTACCTTGGTGTCATGTACAGTTTGTTTAAAGACATTAGAAATTGCTATGCAGGCATTAATTAGTAATTCTCTGTTTTCGGCGGGAGTTTTATCCAGGATTTCCATCAACTTCAAAAACGTTATATCATCCTTTTTGCAGAGCCAGTACACAGAGTGGTCACTGGGACAGTTTCTCCTTGAATTGTTAGTCATGTTGGCACATTTTTTGTGTATGGCTGCTGAACAGAGTTGATATTGAAAGCTCTGTTGGTAATCTACCTTCATGTTGCATTCTATGCACGTTTATATCAAATCCATTTTTTGAACACTTCTATTCAGTGGTGATGGTCTTTCCAGGTCTTACAAGGTGGGGTGTTGACCGGTGGGGGGGGGGGGTTGACTGCGGGTGCTGGCCGTGGGTATTGACCGTGGGTGTTTACCAACATGAGATAGGCCTGGAGGAGGCTGTATGGACGGCCAGTGTTGCTACCACGTGTCTCACTCTTAATTTGTTTGGCTGATTTGGCTTAAGGCTGAACACAGGGTACCATCTGGGAGGTGAAATCCTGCACAAGTTAAATAGAAAGATCTGGAGGTTGATATCACACCGAACCTGTCCCAAGAGGCCCACATCAAAAGAATATCATCAGCGGCATATGCTAGACTGGCCTACGAACTGCCTTTAGAAACTTGTGTAAGGAATCGTTCAGGACCCTGTATACCACTTATGTAAGACCAATCCTGGAATATGCAGCTCCAGCCTGGAGTCCATATCTAGTTAAACACAAGACAAAGTTAGAGAAGGTTCAGCGGAATGCCACCAGGCTCGTCTCAGAACTGAGAGGGATGAACTACGAGGAAAGGCTAAAGGAGCTGCAGCTCACGTCCCTAGAAAACAGAAGAGTAAGGGGAGACATGATAACCATCTACAAATTTCTCAGGGGAATTGACAGGGTGGACAAAGACAAACTATTTAACACAAGAAGGGAGACACAGGTGGAAGTTGAGTGCCCAAATGAGCTATAGAGATATGAGAAAGAATTTTTCAGTGTCAGAGTAGTTAGTAAATGGAATGCACTAGGAAGTGTTGTGGTGGAGGCTGACTCCATACACAGATTCATATGTAGATATGATAGAGCCCAGTAGGCTCAGGAATCTGTACACCAGTTGAGAGGCGGGACCAAAGAGCCAAAGCTCAAATCCTGCAAGCACAACTACGTGAGGAGGAAGGGGAAGAGAAGGGAAAGAGAAGGGGATGAAGAGGAGGGGGGGGGGGGAGGGATAAGAGAAAGGGAAGGAGAAGGGTATAGGGGTAAGAGAAATTGGAAGAGGAGGGGGAGGGGTAAGAGAATGGGAGGTAAGGAAGGGGAGGGGTAAGAGAAGGCGGGGTAAGGAGAAGGAGAGTAAGGAAAAGGAGGGGTAAGAGAAGGGGGGATGAGGAGGAGGGGGAAGAGGAGAGGGAAGAGGAGGAGGGAAAAGGAGGGGGAAGAGGGAAGGGGTAAGAGAAGGGGGATGAGGAGGAAGGGGAAGAGGGGAAGGGTAAGAGAAGGGGGATGAGGAGGAAGGAGGGGTAAGAAAATGGGGATGTGGAGGAAGAGGGGAGGGGTAAGAGATGGGGGATGGAGGTGATGGGTCACAATAACGTGGCTAAATTATGTTGACCAAACCACACACTAGAAGGTGAGGGGACGATGACGTTTCGGTCCGTCCTGGACCATTCTCAAGTCGATTGTGAGAATCGACCATTCTCAAGTCGACAATCGTCTTGAGAATGGTCCAGGACGGAAAGAAAAGTTGTCGTCCCTTCACCTTCTAGTGTGTGGTCTGGTCAACAGATGGGGGATGAGGAGGAAAGAGAAGAGGAGGGGGAGGGGTAGAGGAGAAAGGGGGAAGAGAGGAGGGGTGAGAGAAGGAAGGGGAAGAGCAGGGGGGAGGGGGTGATGATCACTACGCGTGGGTATAAACACTGGCCCACCATTATTAGCATTAGGCAGTGTACGGCCCTCTCGGGTCGTAACTGGGTTCTTATTCTGATGTTGTTAGAGGAAGGGTATCCGGCCCCAAACCAGTAGTGGCTTTCAAGGGATGTGATCAGTAACGCAAGTAAACTAAAAGGGGAAGGGAAAGAAAGGCAAAAACTTAATATAATATAATAACCGCCACCAATAAATAATATATAAAAGGTTACACAGGGGGAGGGGTATTAACACTATTATTTACAAAATAGTCTTCTTCTGAAGACCCTGGATCTTCTCGGTGCCAAGTTCTCGGTGCTCTCGTGGCCTCACGACGAATCCTTCGAAAAGCTGAGTCTACCCCGGCCACAGGCCAGCCAAAACACAGTTCCACTGGGGGCACCGCCGTGGAGGCCGTCAACCACAAGTCCAGCAGACTGCTGGCAGGTCCCGGATCAGCAACGCTGGTCAGGCCACTCCGCGATACTAGGGTAGCGCCCTAGTCAGGAGCCTCGTGTGATACCACAGATCACTCTCCTGTCCACAATACCCCAGTGGTTAATCGTCTCCACCAGTCGGTCCAGGGTATGACAATCCTCAACTGCCACTTCACAGGCAGGGTAACACCACAGTGTTCATCCGGAAGGCGACTCACAGCTGCTACAGCGAAACACTTGGTGTCGAGACGGCTGCCTTGGGTAGACTGACTCAACTTCCCTTACAGCAGTCCCAGGTCGACTCTGTAAGCAGACACGTCATCAATAACAGGGACTCACTAAAGCACCTCACTTTAGGCTCAGACACAAACGCCCGACATATCCACTCCATAGATGGCGTTGTCGTCTGAGCACCACCTCGCCAGTGGTCAGCGGCGGCTGCGTGGTGAGCTGAACAGGACTGGAAACTGGCCCTCGTGGCCAGTACACCTCGTCCTTGCCAGGTGTCGTCGTCCATTTGGAGGGGGTTTCGGGAGCTGACCCACAGATGGCGCGGTCGTCACTGCTCCGTGCTCGGACGCTGGATCCGGGTCCATAACAGGCAGTGGTGTGGTACAGGCTAACTCCATACACAGTTTCAAATGTAGATATGATAGAGCCCAGTAGGCTCAGGCATCTGTACACCAGTTGATTGACAGTTGAGAGGCGGGACCTAAGAGCCAAAGCTTAACCCCCGCAAGCACAAATAGGTGAGTACTAACACCTGTCCCATGAAGCCTACATCAAGAGGATAACCTCAGCGGCATAAGCCAGGTTGGCCAATATAAGAACGACCTTTAGAAACTTGTGTAAGGAATCCTTCAGAACTTTGTATACCACATATGTCCGACCAATCCCTGAGTATGCGGCTCCAACATGGAGTTCATATCAAATCAAGCATAAAAGTAAGCTGGAAAAGGTTCAAAGGTTTGCCACCAGACAATTACCTGAATTGAGCAGGTATGAGCTTGGAGGAGAGACTACGTGAATTAAACCTCACGTCACTGGGAGACAGAGGAGTTATGGGGACATGATCTCCACACACAAGATTCTCAGGAGAATTGATAGGGTGGATAAAGACAAACTATTTAACACAAGAAGGGAGACACAGGTGGAAGTTGAGTGCCCAAATGAGCTATAGAGATATTAGAAAGATTTTTTTAGTGTCAGAGTAGTTGACAAATGGAATGCATTAGGATGTGAAGTGGTGGAGGCTGACTCCATACACAGCTTCAAGTGTAGAGCTCAACCCCTGCAAGCACAACTAGGCAAGTACAACTAGGTATGTACTCTCACACACACACACAAACCCATTCACATGCACACACTCACATATATTATGGCCGATGGCTGAGTGGACAGCACGTTAGACACGTAATCCTTTTGTCCTGGGGTTTGATTCCCAGCGCTGGTGAGAAACAATGGACATAGTTTCTTTTCCCCTGATACACCTGTTACCTGGCAGGAAATAGGTACCTGGAAATTAGACAGTTGTTACGAGCTGCGTCCTGGGTGTGTGTGGGGAGAGAAAAACAAAGTAGTTAGTTGTTAGTAACATTTGATTGATTGACAGGTGAGAGGCGGGGTGTTCCCCGTAAGCAAAACTAGGTGACGACACACATTCACGTGTTCACACATTCACTGGACCAAAGTGTCAGAGCTCTGTCATGTTCACAGAAAATGGTACCATCCGTTTTCTATGTGCGGCGGCTGGGACGCCAGAGAGGGATTGGAGGTAAACAAGAGAGCGTACAGGACGCCAGCCAAGCTTGGTAGCTACTAGTCATGTAATCATATTAAGTATTAAAGTCAGTAACCAAGTCATGACTTTACATCAACCCTACAACCAAGACTTCCTCAGTAACACACAAACACCACATTGGCGACGAGGATGAACTGTGAACGCAGGTATTTGTTCAGTTTCAAACACAAGGGAGAAGCATGCTGCCTGGAGGAGGAAGAGAAGCTGTGAGCGCCATACCCGATGCTGTATGCTAACCGATGCTGTGTGCTAACCAATGCTGTGTGCTAAACGATGCTGTGTGCTAACCGATGCTGTGTACTACCCAAGCTGTGTGCTACCCAAGTTGTGCTGAAGAAACTGTGTACTGAGGAATCTGCCGACGTTGTGTACGAAACGACGCTTTGATGTGTACAAAACCTGATGTTTTGGTTACGAAACGACGCTTCGTGCTACAAAATTCATCACACTGAACTGACTGCTGTACCGACTGCTGTACCAACTGCTGCACCAACTGCTGCACCAACTGCTGTACCAACTGCTGCTGTACCAACTGCTGCTGTACCAACTGCTGTGCCAACTGCTGTGCTGCTGCTGTGAGTAGGAGCAACACATGTACACAAGGGCTAGGTAAGAAGTCAGTTGCTGCTATATTGTGCACTGTTGTGAACTTTTGCATTAAAATGCTTGTGTGCTTTGCAAAATTAAAGTAATTACAGTGAATTCTTGACTAACATATACAGTGCAGTAAGTGTTTAATATTCTGAGGAACATTTAAGTGATAAGTTTACATTTATTCAGTAAAAAATGGCAAATATACCTCAGTTTCCTGCATTTGATCCTGACTGTGACCAGACAAACCTGTCACAGAGGTGGGTCAAATGGCTTAAAAAGTTTGAAAATTTGTTGATTGTTTCTGACATCAAAAGTGCTGAAAGAAAGCGTGCCTTTCTACTTCATTATGCAGGTGATAGAGTTTGTGACATCTTTGACACACTGAAAGACACTGGTGGTGCCAAAGATTATGACACTGCCAAAGCCAAACTAACAGAGCATTTCAAACCAAGGCAAAATACTGCAATGGAAATTATGCATTTCAGGAGAGCAAAACAACTCTGTAATGAAACTGTGGATCAATACCACACACGTCTGCAGGGTTTAGCAGCCCATTGTGAGTTTGCTGATGTTGACAAAGAAATCAAACAGCAAATAATTGAAACATGCACATCTACACGTCTCCGTCGAAGAGCTCTAGAACTTGTTGATGATGACAGTTCTCTTACCAAGATACTGGATATGGCTCGTCGAATGGAAGATGCTGCACGTGATGCTCGTGTCATGGAGTGCAGTGCTAATAACGGTTCTGCCACTGTTACTAACAGTGATGAGGTACGTAAGGTTCAGGGAGGACACCGTGATCAAAGAAGATATCATGGCAAACCTAACAGTAAATTTAGCCGAGAACCAGGTCACAACTGGGGTCAAGGAACAAGGCTCAAGCAGTCACAACGACCCACATCAGAGGGTGTCAACAATAAATGTTACAATTGTGGAGGAGACTACCCACACCAAGATAATGTTTGTCCTGCTCAAGGTAAGAAGTGCTATGAGTGTGGAAAACTAGGTCATTTTGGTGCTATGTGTCGTTCTGCACTAAAGAAACCACAGTCAATGAATAAAAGCACTGTACGAGGATCAGGTCATAGGGGTCGAGGTGGTAAACACAATATTGCACCTCATATCCAGAATGTTAATAATGTACAAGACAACATTTCATTACAACCAGTCTCAGATGACAGTGAATGTAATTATACTTATGGAGTACAAGCAATCACAGAATGGAATGATCTTCCAAACAACCCAGAGACATGTGTATACATTGCTGGTATTTGTCTCAAGGTTCTCATTGACACTGGATCAAACATTGACACCATTGCTGAGTGCCACTATGAAAAAATTAAAAAACAGTTCCCAAAGCTTGAGAACTATAATGGCAAAGCCACTGCCTATGCTTCAAAGGTAGCCTTGCCAGTGATTGGAACTTTCACTGCAGAGATTAAGTCAAAGAATGCAATGCTCATTACTACATTCCATGTTGTTAGGAATGCAAAGGAGTCTTTACTCAGTTACAAGACTTCAACCAAATTGGGGCTACTTCAGCTTTCTAATGCTGTAGCAGTGGAATCTGCAAACAATGTTGATGCTATTGTTGCTGAATTTTCTGATCGATTTAAATCCATAGGTTGTTATACTGATAGCAAAGTACATCTGCATATCAACCCAGATGTAATTCCAGTTGCCCAACCACATCGCCGACAACCATTCCATACTCGCAAGAAAGTCGATGCCGAACTGGATAGGCTGATAGAACTAGATATCATTGAACCAGTAACAGGCCCAACACCATGGGTAAGCCCAATTGTCACTCCACCAAAGCCGAAGAATCCAGATGAGATACGCATTTATGTGGACATGCGTGTTCCCAACAAGGCAATAATGCGTGAACGCCATCCTACACCCACTGTAGATGATATGATTTACCGCTTGAATGGTGCAACTGTATTCAGCAAGTTAGATTTAAACAAGGGCTATCATCAGCTTGAACTTGATAATGAGAGTCGCTTCATCACAACGTTTACGACACATCGAGGTCTGTATAGGTACAAGCGCCTGAGTTTTGGTATTAACAGTGCTGCCGAGGTATTCCAGCACACCATCAGCCAGGTATTACAAGATATACCTAATGCTGACAACATGTCTGATGACATCATTGTTTATGGCCGTACCCAAGCTGAACACGACAAAGCTCTTCGTGCAACATTGCAACGCTTACGAGAAAAGAATTTGACGCTAAGCCGAGCAAAGTGTGAGTTCAATCAACATAAAATTGAATTCTTTGGACATGTACTTAGTGACAAATGTCTGTCTCCAGATCCTAAGAAAGTTGCAGATATCAAGAATGCTGCACCTCCTTCAACGTCCACTGAAGTACATAGTTTTCTGGGAATGGCAAACTACTGTTCTCGCTTCATTCCAGATTTTGCTACCATTACAAAGCCTCTACGTGAGCTCCTGAAGAAAAATGCATCATGGTACTGGAGCGATATCGAGCAAAATGCATTTGATGCTGTGAAAGATGCACTAGTAGAGAATGCGACTGCTGCATACTTTGATCCATCAATGGACACTGAGTTAACGGTGGATGCTAGTCCTGTTGGTTTAGGTGCTGTGTTAGCCCAACACAAACCTGGTCAACCAGATTCCAGAGTAGTAATTGCCTACGCCAGCCGTTCTCTCACAGATGTTGAGCAACGATACAGTCAGACAGAGAAGGAAGCTCTTGCTCTTGTATGGGGCTGTGAACACTTCAATGTGTATCTGCTTGGTGCGCCCTTCACCACGATAGTCACTGACCACAAACCGTTGGAGACCATCTTCAATAATCCAAAGTCCAAACCACCAGCTCGCATTGAGAGATGGGCTCTTCGTCTGCAACCATACAACTTTACGGTGAAATACAAGCCGGGTACAGGCAATCCCGCTGATTACATCAGTCGACATCCTGCAAACAGTTTCACCATCACCAAGCATCAGCAAGTTGCCGAGGAATATGTACACTCTGTAACCTGTGATGCAGTCCCTAAGGCTCTTACTCTTGATGAAATCCGTACTGCAACCCTAGAGGACCCAACTCTGCAAGCAACAGTGGATGCATTGACTAAGAAAAAGTTTCCACGCATCCCACCCTCAGGAGTTGACCAAGATGCATTCAAAGCACTTGAACGCATCCAGACAGAATTAAGTGTTACGCAACAACGCGACACTGTGCTGCGAGGTACTCGTATCGTGATTCCAGCTGTTCTCCAGCAACGTGCTCTGAAGCTTGCACATCAAGGACACCAAGGTCTTGTTAGGACGAAACAGCTGCTACGAGAAAAGGTGTGGTTTCCTGGCATTGATCGTCAAGCAAAGGATATGCATGATGCCTGTGTCCCTTGCCAAGCTGCAGTGGATACTTCAAGACCAACACCTCTACAACCTTCACCACTACCTGCTGCACCATGGACGGAAGTATCGATGGACTTCTGCGGACCACTACCAACTGGGGAGTACTTGATGGTAGTCATTGATGATCACTCACGTTATCCAGAAGTAGAAATCATCACTTCCACATCTGCAAAGGCTGTCATCCCGAAACTCGACAAGATCTTTTCAAACTTTGGCATTCCTGAAGTTGTCAAGACGGACAATGGACCGCCATTCAATGGACAAGACTTTGTCAACTTTTCTGAGCATATTGGATTCAAACACCGCCGTGTGATGCCACTACATCCTCAAGCAAATGGAGAAGTTGAGAGATTCATGCAACCTCTCATGAAAGCGGTACGCTGTGCTCATGCCGAAGGACGATCCTGGAAACAAGCTATGTATGCTTTTCTCAGGAACTACCGTGCAACACCACATGGAACACTGGGCAAGTCGCCTGGCGAACTTTTATTTGGACGTCCTATGAGAATCGCACTACCCGTCATGCCAGCCGAGGTAACGGATAAACGTCTCGCTCAGAAGGATGCACTAGCCAAGGGCAAAATGAAAATTGCTCATGATCAACGTGCAAAGGAACAGTTCATAAAGGTTGGTGACACTGTTCTCGTTAAAAAGAAAAAAGAGGGAAAGTTAGATATGCCATATGATACAAAACCATATAAAGTGATTAGTGTAAAAGGAACTATGGTAACAGCTAGTAATAGAGATCATAGTATAACACGTAATATGGCTTATTTCAAAGTGATTCCAACTAGTGTAGAAAATGATGAAGTGCAAAGTCGTGCAAAAGAAAAAGAAAAAAATAGTTATAACCCGACAAACAATTCATCAAGGGATGTTATTGCATTTAAGGACTCTCGTCCTAAACGTCATGTTAAACGCCCTACACGATTTGATGATTAATTGTGTTCCTATGTAATGAAAAGTATTTACTTATTGTGCTAAACTAAATTTAATATTGTTTGAATAATGCAGATATCTCATTCAATATTTTGTAACTTTGTAGTACAGTTTCTTTCATGTTTGTTTAACATTGCATATGTATTTTTAACATTGAAATCCTTTGTGGAAAAGATTAAGTTGTTTAAATTCTTTGTGTGCTTAATTAATGTTAAATGTATGCAGTATCTCTTGATATGGTAATAACTTACTTTGTGTCAATAACTTTGCTTTGTGCTACAAGCATGGTAGACATCCTGTATTCATTCTTTTTAAAGAAAAGGAGGGATGTCATGTTCACAGAAAATGGTACCATCCGTTTTCTATGTGCGGCGGCTGGGACGCCAGAGAGGGATTGGAGGTAAACAAGAGAGCGTACAGGACGCCAGCCAAGCTTGGTAGCTACTAGTCATGTAATCATATTAAGTATTAAAGTCAGTAACCAAGTCATGACTTTACATCAACCCTACAACCAAGACTTCCTCAGTAACACACAAACACCACAAGCTCAACCCCCGCAAGCACAACTAGGTAAGTACATTTAATTGACTAAAATTAACGCATGTTTAACGTTAAAAAGAGGTCTTTATATAAACAGTTACTGTGTCCCTTTCTGTGACTAAATAAAAACATGAAAAAAAGTTTTGTGTTTCCTGGTAATTTACTGGGCACATTAAAAAATACATTCTAGGGTTCGTTTTTATTATGAGGTTTCACGAGTTTCTCCAACAAGTTTCTTACACAAGTTTGTGTAAAATATGGAAATATGAATATATCTCTTTATCTCTCTTAATATCACTCCAATCGTTTTTTAAAGATTTTCGTAGATGCATGCAATATTACATGAAGGAGTTGGTGTTTTGGGAAACCTATTGAGCACATTAAAAATTATATTCTTTTGTTCATTTGTATTTTGAGATTTTACGAGTTTCTTTAACAAAATACAAGATTATGAAAATTTGTAAATGTGAATAGATCTCTTTACATCGTAACATCGTTTCAGTCACGTTTGAAAAAAATCAAACATGCTTTTAAAATTACAAGAAGGAGTTTGAGGCTTGGGAAAGCTATTGGGAAGCTAAAGCTATTGGTTTGAGGCTTGGGAAGGCCCGTAGGGCCATCCGTACAGCTAAACGTGAATGTTGGGCATCTTATGTATCTACCATTACGTCCGAAACTCCTCTGCCACAGATCTGGAAGCATATCAGCAAGATAGCGGGTAAGTTCGTTCCCGATGTTTCACCGGTCCTTCACCTCCGTGGTACTCTTGTGGCGGACCCGTTGCAGGTCGCTACCGAACTGGGTTCGCACTTTTCTTCTGTTAGCTTTGGTCTTCATCTTCCCCAATCTTTCCTTCTTTGTAAACCTGTCCTTGAATCTCGTCCTTTTGATTTCTGCACTCGTCTTCGACTTCCCTGTAACGATCCCTACTCTCTGAACTTCGTTCTGCCCTGGGCCTCTGTGGTTCTACGGCAGCGGGCTCCAATGGCATTCATTATGAGATGCTTTGCCATCTCTCTCCGTGCTCGTCTCAGTATTTACTGAGTCTGTATAATAGGATCTGGGAGTCGTCGTCAGTCCCTGAGGACTGGCTCGATGCCGTTGTCCTCCCTGTTCGCAAACCAGGGTCTCTGGGAACATCCCCTAAGGACTTTCGCCCTATTGCCCCTCACAAGCTGTGTCTGCAAACTCTTTGAACGTATGGTTAACGTTCGTCTGATGTGGTTCCTGGAACACCATCACCTCCTCTCCCCTTCTCAATTTGGTTTCCGCAAGTGCCGCAGCACAACAGATGTCCTGGTGAACTTGGAGGTCTATATTCGTACTGCTTTTGCTGCGAAGACCTCCGTTGTTGCCGTCCTTTTTGACCTGGAAAAGGCTTACGACACCACTTCTCGTTATCACATTCTCTCCCAGCTTTATTCTTTTGGCCTTCGTGGTCATCTCCCTCTCTTTCTCTGCAGCTTCCTCTCTCGTCGTACCTTTCAGGTGAGGCTTGGTACCGCTCTCTCTGCCTCTTTTCAGCAATACGAAGGTGTGCCCCAGGGTAGTGTTCTGAGCACTACTCTTTTTCTGGTTGCTCTCAATGGTCTTCTTTCCTCACTTCCTTCAGGCGTCTTCTCCGCTCTCTATGTCGATGATCTTACCCTTTGCTGTCAGGGTGATGATTCGCCTCTTCTTCAACTTGCAATTGATGCCGCGTCGTCTTGGGCCACTGATCATGGCTTCAAGTTCTCTTCTAATAAGACTTGTGCCATGACTTTTACTTGGAAACGGGTCGTTCTTCGTCCCTCTTTGTCACTTTATGGTCATCCCCTTGAGTACAAATGTTCGGCGAAGCTTTTGGGGGTATTCTTTGACACTCGTTTGTCTTGGTCTCCCCATATCTCTTACTTCCGTGTTGAGTGCTCTAAGGCCCTTGCCCTCCTTCGGGTATTATCCCATACTTCTTGGGGAGCGGATAGGCGCACTCTCCTTTCTATACATTCCTCTCTCGTCCTGTCTAAGCTCGATTATGGTTGCCCTACATACTCATCTGCTTCTCCTTCTGCTCTTCGCCGTCGTGATGCTTTGCACCATACTGGGTTGCGCCTCAGTTCTGGTGCCTTTCATTCGACTCCCGTCCTCAGCTTGTATGTTGACACTGGTTTCCTGTCTCTCCAGGACTGCTGTGATCGCTACTGTCTTCGCTATCTTGCGCGGTCCTTGCAACATCCTTCCTCTCGCCTCTGTCGTGCTTTAACTTTTACCCCTCTTGCGATTCCTGTCCCTCTTTGTGTACCGTTATTTTTCTTACAGGATTCTCTTTCCGTTCGTATTTCTAATATTTCTCCTCGTGTTGTTCCGTCTTTGCCCCCGTGAAGAGTCCCCCTTCCGCAGTTTTGTACATCCTTAACCCGCATTACTAAAGCTTTTACCCCTCCTACGGTTCTAAAACGCCTTTTCCTTGAGCACTTTTCTTCTCACTCCTACTCCGTTTTCATCTTTACTGATGGCTCTAGGTCTGCAGACGGTGTTGGCTACTCAGATGTTTTTCCTAATCACACTTATATGTATCGCTTACCTCCAGAGACTAGCATCTTCACAGCGGAGCTTTATGCTATTCTCTATGCTCTTCGTCTCCTGCTCTCTCATTGTCATTCTTCCTTTGTAGTTGTTGTTGACTCTTGTAGTGCCCTCATGGCTCTCAGGTCCTTTTATCCAGTTCATCCAGTGGTTGTCGAGATCCAGCATTGGCTGTTTCTTGTTCACAGTAAATTTAAGTCGGTTGAGTTTTGTTGGGTTCCCAGCCATGTTGGTGTCTCTTTAAATGAGTGTGCGGATGCTGCCGCCAGGGAAGTTGTCCGCTCTTGTCCCATCTCTCGTGAAGGTATTCCTTATTCCAACTTTTTCCCGGTTATCCATTCCTTGGTCGTCTGTTACTGGTAACAAACTACATTCTCTTAAAGAATGTGTGTCCTCGTGGCCGTCCTCCTACCACCGTAATCGGCGATGGGAAACAGCTCGGGCGAGGTTGCATATTGGCCATACTCGCTTAACTCATGGTCACTTGATGGAGTGCCGCCATGCTCCTTATTGTCCACATTGCATTGTCGCTCTTATGGTCGTGCATATCCTTGTTGAATGTCCTGACTTCCGGGATGAGCGTGTGTCTTGTTTTCCGACCATCCCCTGCGGTCGCTTGTTTCTCGATAGTATTCTTGGTGACTCGGATACTTTTGATATCGTTCGCCTTATGGGTTTCTGTTCTTGTGCGTTCTTGGTGATATTTAGCGCCATCTGATTATCCCTCCCATTTGATGGTGCTACATAACCTTTCCGGTTTGGTGCCTTCTTTTTGATAATTACTTACTTATGTTCTCATATCCAAGTTATACCCATTGTTTCGTGTTCTGTCTTGTGTTTGTCATAAGTTTGTTCACCTCACCCAAAACTTTTGTACCATATCACCTCACCCAAAATGAATATAAGTTCGATAAATTTGTGTGTAAATTGAGTCTTTGAAAATGTAATAAGCCATTACGAAACGCGTTCAGGCGTCAGACCATTAATAAAAAAGGAATTTTGGAGAATTTATATTTTCATTACCACCAACAGTGAAGAAAAACATAAGAAATATTGAGAAAATTCGCATTAGAATTATAAATCTTACCTTTTCGGTAATATTCAACAACATATGTTTACAAGAAAGACTGCTACCAAAATATAATACATATGTATATATATATGTCGTACCTAGTAGCCAGAACGCACTTCTCAGCCTACTATACAAGGCCCGATTTGCCTAATAAGCCAAGTTTTCATGATTTAATTGTTTTTCGACTACCTAACCTACCTAACCTAAACTAACCTAACTTTTTCTGCTTCCTAACCTATAAACATAGGTTAGGTTAGGTTAGGTAGGGTTGGTTAGGTTCGGTCATATATCTACGTTAATTTTAACTCCAATAAAAAAAAATGGGCCTCAAACATAATGAAATGGGTAGCTTTATCATTTCATAAGAAAAAAAATTGAGAAAATATATTAATTCAGGAAAACTTGGCTTATTAGGCAAATCGGGCCTTGCATTGTAGGTTGAGAAGTGCGTTCTGGCTACTAGGTACGACATATATAATATATATATATATATATATATATATATATATATATATATATATATATATATATATATATATATATATATATATATATATATATATATATATATATATATATATATATATGTCGTACCTAATAGCCAGAATGCACTTCTCAGCCTACTATTCAAGGCCCGATTTGCCTAATAAGCCAAGTTTTCATGAATTAATGTTTTTTCGTCTACCTAACCTACCTAACCTAACCTAACCTAGCTTTTTTTGGCTACCTAACCTAACCTTACCTATAAATATAGGTTAGGTTAGGTTAGGTAGGGTTGGTTAGGTTCGGTCATATATCTACGTTAATTTTAACTCCAATAAAAAAAAATTGACCTCATACATAGAGAAAGGGTTTGCTTTATCATTTCATAAGAAAACAATTATAGTAAATATATTAATTCTGGAAAACTTGGCTTATTAGGCAAATCGGGCCTTGAATAGTAGGCTGAGAAGTGAGTTCTGGCTACTAGGTACGACATATATATATATATATATATATATATATATATATATATATATATATATATATATATATGTCGTACCTAGTAGCCAGAACTCACTTCTCAGCCTACTATTCAAGGCCCGATTTGCCTAATAAGCCAAGTTTTCCTGAATTAATATATTTACTATAATTTTTTTCTTATGAAATGATAAAGCAACCCTTTTCTCTATGTATGAGGTCAATTTTTTTTTATTCGAGTTAAAATTAACGTAGATATATGATCGAACCTAACCAACCCTACCTATCCTAACCTAACCTATATTTATAGGTAAGGTTAGGTTAGGTAGCCAAAAAAAGCTAGGTTAGGTTAGGTTAGGTAGGTTAGGTAGACGAAAAAACTTTAATTCATGAAAACTTGGCTTATTAGGCAAATCGGGCCTTGAATAGTAGGCTGAGAAGTGCGTTCTGGCTATTAGGTACGACATATATATATATATATATATATATATATGTCGTACCTAGTAGCCAGAACGCACTTCTCAGCCTACTATGCAAGGCCCGATTTGCCTAATAAGCCAAGTTTTCCTGAATTAATATATTTTTTTAAATTTTTTTCTTATGAAATGGTAAAGCTACCCATTTCATTATGTATGAGGTAAATTTTTTTTTATTAGAATTAAAATTAACGTAGATATATGACCAAACCTAACCAACCCTACCTAACCTAACCTAACCTATCTTTATAGGTTAGGTTTGGTTAGGTAGCCGAAAATGTTAGGTTAGGTTAGGTTAGGTAGGTTAGGTAGTCGAAAAAGCATTAGTTCATGAAAACTTGGCTTATTAGGCAAATCGGGCCTTGCATAGTAGGCTGAGAAGTGCGTTCTGGCTACTAGGTACGACATATATATATATATATATATATATATATATATATATATACATATATATATATATATATATATATATACATATATATATATATATATATATATATATATATATATATATATATATATATATATATATATATATATATATTGTCGGAAAATCCGACACCATTTAATATATCATACAGATAATAGCTGTATTGTATAAACAAGTTACCCATAGAAAACGTAACTTGTAGTGGAATTACCGTCTATAGAAAACGGGATATCATCACCACATACTATTATAATTCACCACCTATTATGGTGGGAATTATTCTAAATACATTAGTCTTTGGACTTTACCATCATAAAAACATCTTATATAAATTAACTTAATTATCAATATTAAAGTAGAGTAAATGTGACCCTTCTATCACTTTCTGACATGTGGACAATGTAAGCCAGGCGTCAGAGTGAGGAAGGAGGGAGCCATTGTTGTGTCACCTCCGAGACGTGTGGAGCAAATTTGGCTCCTATCATATCTGGACAATGTCGGCCAGGCGTCAGTAGAATGGAGTGTTAGACATTGCCATTGTTGAGACTAGACCAGAGGCTCACACGGGAGCAAATTCGGCTCCTGTTAATTTTACTTGGACGAAGTGTTATGGAAACCAAAGGTGCACCATTATCACACGCTGTCTACAAATTCAAGTTAAGTGTCTATCCGAAACCCGTTTATCATTCATTTATGGCCATTAATGTCAGGATATAGGGTGAGCCGGTTAGATCACGAAATCGCCTCAAACTAAAGGTAATTAAGCCAGGTCTTCATGTTCCATGTACAGTTTTCTCTGAAATACTTGACATATATAGGATTCTGGCTTCACAGCTAGCGCACTTTTGACAGGTCAAGACGAGGATGGAAGATTTTGTGCACCAGTTACTGGGTGATGGAAGCTACCTCAAAGAGGATAATTTGGTGTCTACACCCTAGTTATACCTGGTGGACTAACCTGCTGTACTATAAGATAAGGAACCTCTTCAATGTTTAATAGTATGTAGTCTATTACTGTAGTTTGATTGGCTGCATATATATAAATATAAACCCCCCCTAATGTGTAGAGGATCGATTTGTGAGATTGAGATTATTGCAGAAATACAGTCCACTTATCATTATACAAATTACTATCGAAGTATATAAATTAACGTAAATATAAATTCATATAAATTAAATAAATATAAATCTCACAGGTCGGTTCCCACATTATTTGGACCTTCGGAACCGGAATATTCGGTCCTTTGAACCCACATTTGGTCATCTTAGTACCGGATGAACCAGTTAACCAGTGGATTCATTAAATATACTAGTGCAGTGTTATTTAAACAAAGCCAGTCAAGACGGCGGCGTTGCCTCGAACGAGTTCACGAGCCCCGCTCAGTTCAGATCTGCCTCATCAGCGGTTTCAGGGACACCCACAGATATTTGGTGGCGTGTTATTTCGTGAAATGACAGCGCTAATATAGAAGCCAGCCAAATTAGTGGCTGTGTCCTCGCAAGATTGTTCACGGATTTCGTGGTGTTACATTTCGCGAGAGATTATCTACGAATTTTGTGGACTTTATTTCGCGAGGTCACTAATAATATTTAATACTTCTAGATAATATTATAAGTTTCATAGAGGCTAATTAAGAGGCTATTATCAATAATTGTGTATATTATTTCTCCAAAATAGAGAATTATTTAATATATATTGCACTAGTGATCACAGTATAATATTTACTAATTGCCAACCCACAACAGGGTAGGATATTAACCATTGACTAGTTGAACTATTATCGTTCATCCTAGTCCCATTATTACTATAGTCAGTTGTACTATATTCAACAACCTAACACCATTAATGAATGGTCCAGACCCTATTTTGGGTGTAATTTTTATCAACTCGAGTTGAGTTGTGTATATATAAAAATTTACTTATGATCATTACACCTTTGAGTGATTAATTAGTGTCTATTCCATCCTAGGGTGATATAGAAGAGCTAACCTAAAGGTACTTCCAGTAACACTGGTTTATCACTCAAATCATTAGTGTGTATGATTGTATATATATAATGTGTATTAATTTTAAGTGCTAACCTCTAGTAGAGGTAGGATTATTGCCTAGTGAGTTCAGAATTTAACCCTTGGCTACCATTAGTACTTGCTCACAATTTATGAGCCAGTGGTGCCCAATTAACAAGTCACCATGACTAATCCACAGAAAGCAAAGCGTGCTTTAATAGCAAGCAAACGCCAACTAACAAGGTATCTCAACCAATATGAACAGTTGTTATATGAACCTGTAATTAATTATCGTCGGTTGAAAATACCACTGTTACAGATTCAAACCCAATTGCATATATTGAAAGCAAATAGGAAATCTTACCAAAATCAAGTCCACGACGACGTAGTAGTTGAAGATGTGGAACCATTCCTGTCTGACCTAGCACAATATGAAGAAGAAACTCAAGGCAGGTTGGAACATTTACACAGGATAATTGAATCAGAACAAATAGCAAGTACATCAAATAAAGTAGATAATGTTATGGATGATCTGGATCTTTTTGAGAATAAATGTAAAGCCAGATTAGATCCTTTAATCAACAAGGATGAAGCTTCACCCAGTAAAGCTTCACCCACTACAGCTTCACCCAACATTATACCACCAGAAATTAAGCAGTTCTCAGACAATTTATCCACAGTCTCTGTGGATTCTGAAAACCCAATACCTGAGGCTACTAAGTTAACATGCCTCCAAACTAGAGGTGAAGCTGAACCAGTAGTAGAAAACGTAAATGAAAATAGCGACAGCACTAATTTCCCAGTCCAGCCTCCTAGGAATAATGCTGGCAATGAGAAAACTGTCATACATCTAGTACTACAATTGCTGGATTTACCTCAACCTGATCAGACTGCTGACTCATTACAATCCTTCAGCATGGAGTTTGAGTCACTACTAAGAATATTCAGTCTTAAGGTTGATATAACTACTAGTGAATGGATGACCAAAGTAGTCCTTCAACGAAAATTGTCCAGCGATATACTAGATGAATTATATGCACATCAACATAACACCATCCTGACAGTACAGGACATCACTGAAGGTTTACATTCCATCATAAACAAACGACGAGCAAATGAGGAAGTTAAAGCCTCATGCAAGCCTTCAGAAATAGAAAATAATAGTCAATTAAAGGGTAAAACAACTACCCCAAATAAACATCAGTCAATTACTCTAACATCAAGTTGCAGAAAATCTGACAATGCAGCAGCAACCTCCAAGCCTACTGTTACTAGTTCACCCAAACCGGTAACTTCCAAACGTGCAGTAGGCTGGGGGACATGTATGTTCTGCAAAAAGAAACATTCAACATACTGTTGTGCTAATTATCCAACCAGAGACACTCGTATTGAGCGACTCCAGGAATTAGGGAGATGTGCAAGGTGTCTCAAGTCACACAACATAGACTATTGTGATACCCAATTCAACACCTGCAACAGGTGTAGAAGAGGTAGGCACCATGCAGCACTGTGCAAATATACGAAATTAACGTATTCAAGACCCAAGGTGGAAGATAGCATTCCCACCACAGTACAGTACTGCAAGGTGCAACAAACAAAGAGTGTCCAATCGGCAAAGTCTAAAGGTAATACGACTTTGTCTACTGCCCAAATTACCATCCAGAATAAGAGGGCCAAGGTCCATACCCGTGGGTTGTTTGACCAAGGATCCCAGAGAACATATATCACTAAAAAGTTGGCAGATGAACTACAATTAAGGCCTGTAGCCCAGACGTCATACAATATCTCAGGGTTTGTAACAAATGCAGGACCTCAAGTCTACCAGGTGGTACAACCATCAGTACGTTTAGGCAGGTACGTCTGTCGAGTACAAGCCATTGTGGTGGACAAAATACCAGTAGACCTACAAGTTCAAGGTCTGAGAGCAACAGCCAAATTCCTGAGAAATAGAGGAATAAAATTGGCAGATAATATTAAGTCTGATCACCTCACCGACTTCGGTCTCCTTGTAGGGACAGACTATTGTCATCGATTCATCGGTAGCCCTACTAAATATCAGGGCATAACCATGTTAAACTCTGCAGGAGGTAAATTACTCTCAGGCCCAGTATCAAGCCTGAGGAGACCTATGCCTGCAGATAAACAATACCAATAGAAACTAAATTTGTCAGCTGATTATATTTCTCCAGTAGCATTATACTAAGGAGATTACAGCTGACTATACCAACAGAGGTTGATGTTAGTATCATCATTTGAAGCTGAAGATGAGTTCATGAGGCCTCAGTGGCAAATCAGTGAACAGTAGCCTAAAATAGCTACAAGTCACTGCGACCAATGTCACTGAACCCACTGCAGTCTCAGAACCATACTTTACTTTAATGATGAGCTATTCAATCTTCTGAATCAATTAACTAAATTAAACCCCAATAAATCTGATGACTGATTTGATACATTTATTATTTAATCAAGATGTATTCCATGGGCCTCAGTGTTTATATATCAGTGATCAGTTACCTGAACAAACTTCAAGTTATATCTAATGTCACTGATCTCACTGCAGTCCCTGAATCATACTTGACTGTAGTACTTGATCACATTCAGTCTTCTGGGTTAAATAATATGTAATAAGGCTTGAATATTAGCCTTTCAAGAGTTGACAGGGAAATGAAATCGCATTAGACTTCTAACCCCTGCAACTCTAGTACGGGACATCCGTCCTGTACGAACAGACACACAAATGTGTGATTACTAACTACTAACATCAAATTAATCTAATAATCCGAAGGAGGAGTATCGGTGTTCGTCTGTTCTAAATAGGACTTCGACCCGTGAGCAGCCCCTGGGGAATTATGTCGGAAAATCCGACACCATTTAATATATCATACAGATAATAGCTGTATTGTATAAACAAGTTACCCATAGAAAACGTAACTTGTAGTGGAATTACCGTCTATAGAAAACGGGATATCATCACCACATACTATTATAATTCACCACCTATTATGGTGGGAATTATTCTAAATACATTAGTCTTTGGACTTTACCATCATAAAAACATCTTATATAAATTAACTTAATTATCAATATTAAAGTAGAGTAAATGTGACCCTTCTATCACTTTCTGACATGTGGACAATGTAAGCCCGGCGTCAGAGTGAGGAAGGAGGGAGCCATTGTTGTGTCACCTCCGAGACGTGTGGAGCAAATTTGGCTCCTATCATATCTGGACAATGTCGGCCAGGCGTCAGTAGAATGGAGTGTTAGACATTGCCATTGTTGAGACTAGACCAGAGGCTCACATGGGAGCAAATTCGGCTCCTGCTAATTTTACTTGGACGAAGTGTTATGGAAACCAAAGGTGCACCATTATCACACGCTGTCTACAAATTCAAGTTAAGTGTCTATCCGAAACCCGTTTATCATTCATTTATGGCCATTAATGTCAGGATATAGGGTGGGCCAGTTAGATCACGAAATCGCCTCAAACTAAAGGTAATTAAGCCAGGTCTTCATGTTCCATGTACAGTTTTCTCTGAAATACTTGGCAAATATAGGATTCTGGCTTCACAGCTAGCGCACTTTTGACAGGTCAAGACGAGGATGGAAGATTTTGTGCACCAGTTACTGGGTGATGGAAGCTACCTCAAAGAGGATAATTTGGTGTCTACACCCTAGTTATACCTGGTGGACTAACCTGCTGTACTATAAGATAAGGAACCTCTTCAATGTTTAATAGTATGTAGTCTATTACTGTAGTTTGATTGGCTGCATATATATAAATATAAACCCCCCCTAATGTGTAGAGGATCGATTTGTGAGATTGAGATTATTGCAGAAATACAGTCCACTTATCATTATACAAATTGCTATCGAAGTATATAAATTAACGTAAATATAAATTCATATAAATTAAATAAATATAAATCTCACAGGTCGGTTCCCACACATATATATATATATATATATATATATATATATATATATATATATATATATATATATATATATATATATATATATATATATATATATATATATATATATTAGTATATTTTGGTAGCAGTCTTTCCTGTAGACATATATTATTAAATATGACCGAAAAAGTCAGATTAATAATTCTAACACGAATTTTCTCAATCTTTCGTACATTTCTTTTCACTGTTGGAGGTAATTCAAAAATCAATTCTCCAAAATTCATTTTAATTTCTAATCTGACGCGACACTTGAGCGCGTTTCGTAAAACTTATTACATTTTCAAAGACTTTACACATACACAACTGAATAGAACTTACATATCTCTGATTTGTTTATATCTACATTTGAGTGAGGTGGATGGGGTGAGGTGGTATTTAATAGGGTATTAATTTCATCAACACAAGACAGAACACGAAACAATGGGTATTGAAATGGAAGTGATTGTAGAAAGCCTATTGGGCCATATTTCTTGATGCTTCTATATTGGAGCGGAGTCTTGAGGTGGGTAGAATATAGTTGAGCATTAATTGGCTGTTGATTGCTGGTGTTGACTTCTTAATGTGCAATGCCTCGCAAACGTCAAGCCGTCTGCAATCGCTGTATCTATCGATGATTTCTGTGTTGTTTACTAGGATTTCTCTGGCGATGGTTTGGTTGTGGGAAGAGATTATATGGTCCTTAATGGAGCCCTGTTGCTTATGCATCGTTAAACGCCTAGAAAGAGATGTTGTTGTCTTGCCTATATACTGGGTTTTTTGGAGCTTACAGTCCCCAAGTGGGCATTTGAAGGCATAGACGACGTTGGTCTCTTTTAAAGCGTTCTGCTTTGTGTCTGGAGAGTTTCTCATGAGTAGGCTGGCCGTTTTTCTGGTTTTATAGTAAATCGTCAGTTGTATCCTCTGATTTTTGTCTGTAGGGATAACGTTTCTATTAACAATATCTTTCAGGACCGTTTCCTCCGTTTTATGAGCTGTGGAAAAGAAGTTCCTGTAAAATAGTCTAATAGGGGGTATTGGTTGCTGTGGTGGTTCAGCTTCACAGCCTAGGGGGATCCCAAACCCGAGCTGATTGGATTTCAGCAAAGTGGCTACTTCCTGGCTGATAGATCTCATTGCAGCCTTAGCAACGAGGCGTCGAAGGGTGTTGCTAACGGCAATGAACCTGATTTTCCTATCCTTCTTCTTTAGAGCACAGAGTGTTGGTCCATAAAAGAGAGGCCTGATATTCTCTGGGATGCCGCCAGCCAAACACATGTTAGAGAATCTTGTAAGATCCTCTAAAAGGTCCTTTGCAGCATCTCCAAGCACGGGGTTCAGCATTTGTTTGATGTGCTGGGGTCTTAGGCCTGTAACGCCCCCTGCTGAACCTGTTGGGAAAGACATGGCTGCTTTGTACACCTCAGATTCTCGAACAGTCAAGGGTTCTATGCCAGTATTGTTTTCCTGGGGATCCCTGCTGCTGTCTGGGGCTCTGGGTGGGTGTTTGTCTTGTAGAGCCTGTGCTGTCCTGGCGTTCCTCGGGGCAATAGTGTCATCGCTGGTTATGATTCTGATGGCACTTGTGGTATTGCCCTCTTCTATTTTCCTGGTGATCCGTGCTCTCATTTTGTGGTTCTCAGATGAGTTATTGTTGGTCGTCCTGCGGCTGGTGTCCTTGGCACGAGGGGGGAGGCGGACCAGGTTGTCTGCTCTGGGGAATTCATTAAGAGCCCTAATTACTGAGGGTGCTTATGACTTGTCTCTCCTCGGCGGTAATGCTAGGCATGCATTCCCAAAAAGTAGGAGATTGTGTCATGCTCCAATAGTTCTAGGAGCATTATTGACCTTTGACAGAAGACTGGTGAGTTTAGTTGCTGGTTGGTGACGGGCAGCCTTGGGGATGTGAGGCAAGGTCCTGGTGGACGTCGCTTTGACTGCTTCAAGCAGATTGTTTTCTGAAATATAGTTGAGGGAGGTATTGTTCCTCGCTCCTGCAGCAGGTTGTCCACTGTCATTGCATCGCGGCGGACGCCTGGACCCTAGACAACCACCAGAGTTGACAGAATGTCAGCGTACTTTCAAAAAAGTATATATATATATATATATATATATATATATATATATATATATATATATATATATATATATATATATATATATATATATATATATATATATATATATATATATATATATATATATATATATATATATAAATATATATATATATATATATATATATATATATATATATATATATATATATATATATATATATAAATATATATATATATATATATATATATTGGTGTATACTGCCAGCAGATTTTCTTTCAAACATGTTTCATTGAATATGACCGCATATTCTGTATTTACGATTTTCTGGTTTAGGGCTTCTATCCCTCTAACTATTTTCTTAGCATCAGGGCTTAATTGAAATAGGAGTTCTCCAAAACTCATTTTCGTACTTTTATATATATATATATATATATATATATATATATATATATATATATATATATATATATATATATATATATATATATATATATATATATATATATATATATATTGGTGTATACTGCCAGCAGGTTTTCTTTCAAACATGTTTCATTGAATATGACCGCATATTCTGTATTTACTATTTTCTGGTTTAGGGCTTCTATCCCTCTAACTATTTTCTTAGCATCAGGGCTTAATTGAAATAGGAGTTCTCCAAAACTCATTTTCGTACTTTTAAGGTGAAAAAAAGAAGTGATTTACTATAGAGTGTATTACACTTATTTATAAAATTTGCACAACGTTTCGAACCTCCATGGTTCATTCTCAAGTGAACAGATCTTACAATACTAGTTGATTTTATACCCGCACTGGGTCAGGTGATAATACAATAAAGGTGAAAACATTGGGGGATTCATAAGGGATACATGTGAGGTGAAACATAGAGGCTGCAGAAGGCTTATTGGCCCATACGAGGCAGCTCCTATCTAAACACAAAGATTAATCCAGTGTAATTGGCCTATTATGTTGGACATTGTCTTCTGTGTTGGCATCGATATGTTCTTGTCTTGTCCTTACTCTCATGGTGGGTAGAGTAAATAGTTCCGTGATTTGGGTGTTCATGGTAGGTCGCTCTATTCTTATGTGAATTGCCTCAAGAATTTGTAATCTTCTTGCATCTTGGGTTTTGTCTATTATGCAGGTATTCTTGTTCAACATTTCTCTTGTTAGAGTAATGTCATGGGCTTGTCTCATGTGATTCCTAGGGGCACCAGATTGAAGATGGCATGTCAAACGCCTCGTCAGCTTGGTCTACGTCATACCTATGTACTTACATTGAAGGTTACATCCTTCGTGGGGGCAAGTGTACATGTATACAACGCTTGACTGCTGTAGAAGGTTCTCCGTCGGCTTCGGGCTGTTTTTGATAAGGAGTTCGGAAGTCTTCTTGGTTTTGTAGAATATTATCAGGTTTATGTTTTGGTTAGGAGTAGTGCTTTTTACTCCTTTACGGATTATTTCTTTCATTATTCTTTCCGCTTTTATATGTTCACTGTGCATGGTTGATTTGTAATATAATTTTATTGCGGGTGTTGTGGTTTCTGTTCTAGGTTCTGAATTATACCAACGGTCCAAGTGTCTTCTTATAGCAGCGTTTATTTCCGCGTTGCTATATCCGTTGTTCACCAATACCTGAGTTACTCTTTCAAACTCTCTACTCACGTTGCTCCATTCAGAGCAGTAGGTAAGCGCTCGACGAATATAAGCATTGAGAACACTGGCTTTGTATCTTTGGGGGCACTCACTTCTACCGTTAAGGCATAATCCTATGTTGGTGGGCTTGGTAAATACGTTGGAGCTTAAAGAGGTTCCTGTTTTTGTTATTAGTTCATCCAGGAATGGCCTAATGACCTAAAAAGACACCTAGAGAGAGAGTGAGTACTCCGATTTACACATGAAAATAGTGAAAATAACAGTCTGCCATTCCTGGATGTACTAATAACAAAAACAGGAACCTCTTTAAGCTCCAACGTATATACCAAGCCCACCAACATAGGATTATGCCTGAACGGTAGAAGTGAGTGCCCCCAAAGATACATCCTGTACATACCAGTTGAGTTGCTCCAGGAAGTATGGGTTCGAGTCACTTCTGGGGTGTGAGTTTTCAGTTGCATATAGTCCTGGGGACCATTCAGGCTTGTTCGCATTTGTGTTCCTCACGTGTGCCCCAAAGAATGAGGTGACTTCATAAAATACTATGCCCAAGATTACCATCCAAGTGCCGGCGGGCTGATGGACAAATAGTCTCAGCTACCATCAGTTTTTGTCCGGTCAAGATAGTCGAGTGGATTAAGGTGTCCTGTACATACCAGTTGCGTTGCTCCTGGCAGTATGGGTTCGAGTCACTTCTAGGATGTGAGTTATATATATATATATAGGATGTGATGTGAGTTATATATATATATATATATATATATATATATATATATATATATATATATATATATATATATATATAACTCACATCCTAGAAGTGACTATATATATATATATATATATATATATATATATATATATATATATATATATATATATATATATATATATATATATATATGTCGTACCTAGTAGCCAGAACGCACTTTTTGGCCTACTATGCAAGGCCCGATTTGCCTAATAAGCCAAGTTTTCCTGAATTAATATATTTTCTTTAAATTTTTTCTTATGAAATGATAAAGCTACCCATTTCATTATGTGTGTGGTCAATTTTTTTTTATTGGAGTTAAAATTAACGTAGATATATGACCGAACCTAACCAACCCTACCTAACCTAACCTAACCAATCTTTATAGGTTAGGTTAGGTTAGGTAGCCGAGAAAGTTAGGTTAGGTTAGGTTAGGTAGCTTAGGTAGTCGAAAAACTATTAATTCATAAAAATTTGGCTTATTAGGCAAATTGGGCCTTGCATAGTAGGCTGAGAAGTGCGTTCTGGCTACTATGTACGACATATATATATATATATATATATATATATATATATATATATATATATATATATATATATATATATATATATATATATATATATATATATATATATGACAATGTCAGACCGCGGAGGAAAAATGAAACAGGAATTTCCTTAAGTACTTTCGTATATTAATACATCTTCAGAAGGAGTCATCAGAAGGACTCCTTCTGAAGATGTATTAATATACGAAAGTACTTAAGGAAATTCCTGTTTCATTTTTCCTCCGTGGTCTGACATTGTCACATTTTTAATCACGTGTTTATTTTCGTGATACACACACACACACATATATATATATATATATATATATATATATATATATATATATATATATATATATATATATATATATATATATATATATATATATATATATATATATATATATGTGTGTGTGTGTGTGTGTGTGTGTGTGTACTCACCTAGTTGTGTTTGAGGTGGTTGAGCTCTGGCTTTTTGGTCCTGCCTCTCAACCGTCAATCATCAGGTGTTCAGATTCCTGAGCCTATTGGGCTCTATCATATCTACACTTGAAACTGTGTATGGAGTCAGCCTATACCACATCACTTCCTAATGCATTCCATTTGTCAACCACTATGACACTAAAAAAGTTCTTTCTAATATCTCTGTGGCTCATTTGGGCACTCAGTTTCCACCTGTGTCCCCTTGTGTGAAAATAGCCTGTCTTTATCTACCCTATCAATTCCCTTCAGAATCTTGAATGTGGTGATCACGTCCCCCTAACTCTTCTGTCTTCCAGCGAAGTGAGGTTTAATTCCCAAAGTCTCTCCACGTAGCTCATACCTCTCAGCTCGGGTACTAGTCAGGTGGCAAACCTTTGAATCTTTTCCAGTTTTGTCTTATCCTTGACTAGATATGGACTCCATGCTGGGACTGCATACTCCAGGATTGGCCTGACATATGTGGTATACAAAGTTCTGAATGATTCTTTACACAAGTTTCTGAATGCCATTCGTATGTTGGCCAGCCTGGCATATGCCGCTAATGTTATCCTCTTGATATGGGCTGCAGGAGACAGGTCTCGCGTGATATCAACCCCCAAGTCTTTTTCTTTCTCTGACTCCTGAAGAATTTCCTCTCCGAGATGATACCTTGTATCAGGCCTCCTGCTCCCTGCTCCTATCTTCATTACATTACATTTGGTTGGGTTAAACTCTAACACCTATATGTTCGACCATTCCTTCAGCTTGTCTAGATGTTCTTGACACCTCAAACAGTCCTCTTCTGTCTTAATCCTTCTCATAATTTTGGCATCGTCCGCAAACATTGAGAGAAATGAATCTATACCCTCTGGGAGATCATATACATATATCAGAAATAAGAAAGGACCAAATACAGTGCCCTGTGGGACTCCACTGGTGACTTCACGCTAACTGGAGCTCTCACCTCTCACCGTAACTCTCTGCTTCCTATTGCTTAGGTACTCCCTTATCCACTGGAGCACCTTACCAGCTACACCTGCCTGTCTCTCCATCTTATGTACCAGCGTCTTATGCGGTACTGTGTCAAAGGGTTTCCGACAATCCAAGAAACTGCAGTCCGCCCAGCCCTCTCATTCTTCCTTAATCTTTGTCACCTGGTCATAGAATTCTATTAAGCCAGTCAGGCAAGATTTACCCTCCCTGAACCCATGTTGTCGATTTGTCACGAAGTCCCTTCTCTCCAGATGTGATACCAGGTTTTTTCTGACAATCTTCTCCATCAACTTGCATGGTATATAAGTCAAGGACACTGGCCTGTAGTTCAGTGCCTCTTGCCTGTCGCCCTTTTTGTATATTGGGACCACATTCGCCGTCTTCCATATATCTGGTAGGTCTCCCATCTCCAGTGACCTACTATACACTATGGAGAATGGCAAGCAAAGTGCCTCTGCACACTCTTTCAGTACCCATGGCGAGATCCCGTCTGGACCAACAGCCTTTCTAACATCCAAATCCAGCAGGTGTCTCATGACCTCCTCCCTCGTAATTTCGAACCCTTCCAAGGCCGCCTGGTTTATTTCCCGTTCTCCTAGCATAGTGACCTCACCTTGTTCTGTTGTGAAGACCTCCTGGAACCTCTTGTTGAGTTCTTCACACACCTCTTTGTCATTCTCTTTATACCTGTCCTCGCCTGATCTAAGTTTCACTACCTGTTCATTCACTGTTTTTTCTGATGTGACTGTAGAGTAGCTTTGGTTCGGTCTTGGCTTTGTTTGCTATATCATTTTCATAACTTTTCTTTGCTTCTCTTCTTACCCTGACATACTCATTCCTGGTTCTCTGGTATCTCTCTCTGCTTTCTGGTGTTCTGTTATTCCGGAAGTTCCTCCACGCTCTTATGTTCAGTTTCTTCGGTTCCATACATGCCCTATTATACCATGGATTTTTCTGTTGCTTCTCGGATTTTTCCTTTTGGGCCGGGATGTATCTGCTAACTGCCTCCTGACACTTTTGGGTGACATAGTCCATCATATCTTGTACAGACTTATCTCTGAGGTCTGTGTCCCAAGGTATTTCCCTTATGAAGCTTCTCATCTCCTCATAATTTCCCTGTCTGTATGCCAGCCTTTTGTTCCCTAGTTCTTTTTTGGGGGGAGATAATTTCTACCTCTACCAGGTACTCAAAGTTCAATACAGCGTGATCACTCATTCCCAAGGGTGCTTCCATCTTGACTTCCCTTATATCCCACTCATTTAGGGTAAATATCAAATCAAGCATTGCTGGTTCATCTTCTCCTATGTGTGTGTATGTGTGTGTACTCACCTAGTTGTACTCACCTAGTTGTGCTTGCGGGGGTTGAGCTCTGGCTTTTTGGTCCCGCCTCTCAACCGTCAATCAACAGGTATACAGGTTCCTGAGCCTATTGGGCTCTATCATATCTACACTTGAAACTGTGTATGGAGTCAGCCTCCACCACATCACTTCCTAATGCATTCCATTTGTCAACCACTCTAACACTAAAAAAGTTCTTTCTAATATCTCTGTGGCTCATTTGGGCACTCAGTTTCCACCTGTGTCCCCTAGTGCGTGTGCCCCTTGTGTTAAATAGCCTGTCTTTATCAACCCTGTCGATTCCCTTGTGAATCTTGAATGTGGTGATCATGTCCCCCCTAACTCTTCTGTCTTCCAACGAAGTGAGGTTCAATTGCCGTAGTCTCTCCTCGTAGCTCATACCTTTCAGCTCGGGTACTAGTCTGGTGGGAAACCTTTGAACCTTTTCCAGTTTAGTCTTATGCTTGACTAGATATGGACTCCATGCTGGAGCCGCATACTCCAGGATTGATTTGACATATGTGGTATATAATGTTCTGAAAGATTCCTTACACAAGTTTCTAAAGGCCGTTCTTATGTTAGCCAACCTGGCATATGCTGCTGATGTTATCCTCTTGATATGAGCTTGAGGGGACAGGTCTGGCGTGATATCAACCCCCAGGTCTTTCTCTCTCTCTGACTCTTGAAGTATTTCATCTCCCAAGTGATACCTTGTATCTGGTCTCCTGCTTCCTACCCCTATCCTCATTACATTACATTTGCTTGGGTTAAACTCTAACATCCATTTGTTCGACCATTCCTGCAGCTTGTCCAGGTCTTCTTGAAGCCTCAAGCTGTCCTCCTCTGTCTTAATCCTTCTCATAATTTTGGCGTCGTCAGCAAACATTGAGAGGAATGAGTCTATACCCTCTGGGAGATCATTTACGTATATCAGAAACAGGATAGGTTCAAGCACAGAGCCCTGTGGGACTCCACTGGTGACTTCACGCCATTCTGAGGTCTCACCCCTCACTATTACTCTCTGCTTCCTATTGCTTAGGTACTCCCTTATCCACTGGAGCGCCCTACCAGTTACTCCTGCCTGTTTCTCCAGCTTATGCATCAACCTTTTATGGGGTACTGTGTCAAAGGCTTTCCGACAGTCCAAAAAAATGCAGTCCGCTCATCCTTCTCTTTCTTGCTTAATCTTTGTCACCTGATCATAGAATTCTATCTAGCCTGTAAGGCAAGATTTACCCTCCCTGAACCCATGTTGATGGGTTGTCACGAAGTCTCTTCTTTCCAGATGTGTTACTAGGTTTTTTCTCACAATCTTCTCCATCACCTTGCATGGTATACAAGTTAAGGACACTGGCCTATAGTTCAGTTCCTCTTGTCTGTCACCCTTTTTAAATATTGGTACTACATTAGCAGTCTTCCATACTTCTGGTAGGTCTCCCGTTTCCAGTGACCTACCATACACTATGGAGAGTGGCAAGCAAACTGCTCCTGCACACTCTTTCAATACCCATGGTGAGATTCCATACGGCCCAACAGCTTTTCTCACATCCAGCTCCAATAGGTGCTTCTTGACCTCATATCTTGTAATTTTGAACCTTTCCAAGGTCACCTGGTTTGCTGCCACCTCTCCTAGCGCCGTGACTTCTCCCTGTTCTATTGTAAAGACCTTCTGGAACCTTTTGTTGAGTTCTTCACACACCTCTTTGTCATTCTCTGTGTACCTGTCCTCGCCCACCCTAAGTTTCATCACCTGTTCCTTCACTGTTGTCTTCCTCCTGATGTGACTGTGTAGTAGCTTTGGTTCGGTCTTGGCTTTATTAGCTATATCATTTTTATACCTTTTCTCAGCTGCTCTTCTCACACTAACATACTCGTTCCTGGTTCTCTGGTATCTCTCTCTACTTTCTGGTGTTCTGTTATTACGGAAGTTCCTCCATGCCCTTTTGTTCAGCTCCTTTGCTTTCATACATTCCCTATTAAACCACGGATTCTTCCTTTGCTTCTCTGTTTTTTCCTGTTGGGCTGGGACAAACCTGCTTACAGCCTCCTGACATTTTTAGGTGACATAGTCCATCATGTCTTGTACGGACTTGGTTCCGAGTTCTGTGTCCCAATGTATATCCCATAGGAATTTATTCATCTCCTCATAGTTTCCCTTTCGGTATGCCATCCTTTTTTTCCCAGTTCTGTTTTGAGGGTGATAATTCCTAGCTCAACCAGGTACTCAAAGCTCAATACACTATGATCACTCACTCCCAAGGGGGCTTCCAACTTAACCTCCCTTATATCCGACTCATTTAGGGTAAATATCAGATCAAGCAAGGCTGGTTCATCCCCTCCTCTCGTTCTTGTCGGTCCCTTGACGTGTTGACTTAGAAAGTTTCTTGTTGCCACATCCAGCAGCTTAGCTCTCCATGTGTCTGGGCCTCCATGTGGGTCTCTGTTCCCCCAATCTATCTTTGCATGGTTGAAGTCTCCCATGATTAGTAGCCTGGATCCGTTCCTGCTAGCCACAGAAGCTGCTCTCTCTATTATATTGATGGTGGCCAAGTTGTTTCTATCATATTCCTGTCTGAGTCGTCTGTCATTCGGTGGGGGGTTATATATGACTACTACTATAATTTTCTGTCCTCTGTTGATGTGTGTGTGTGTGTACTCACCTATTTGTACTCACCTATTTGTGCTTGCGGGGGTTGAGCTTTGGCTCTTTGGTCCCGCCTCTCAACTGTCAATCAACTGGTGTACAGATTCCTGAGCCTACTGGGCTCTATCATATCTACATTTAAAACTGTGTATGGAGTCAGCCTCCACCACATCACTGCCTAATGCATTCCATCCGTTAACTACTCTGACACTGAAAAAGTTCCTTCTAACGTCTCTGTGGCTCATGTGAGTACTCAGTTTCCACCTGCGTCCCCTTGTTCGCGTCCCACCAGTGTTGAATAGTTTATCCTTGTTTACCCAATCGATTCTTCTGAGGATTTTGTAGGTTGTGATCATGTCTCCCCTTACTCTTCTGTCTTCCAGTGTCGTAAGGTGCATTTCCCGCAGCCTTTCCTCGTAACTCATGCCTCTTAGTTCTGGGACTAGTCTAGTGGCATACCTTTGGACTTTTTCCAGCTTCGTCTTGTGCTTGACAAGGTACGGGCTCCATGCTGGGGCCGCATACTCCAGGATTGGTCTTACATATGTGGTGTACAAGATTCTGAATGATTCCTTACACAGGTTCCTGAACGCTGTTCTGATGTTAGCCAGCCTCGCATATGCCGCAGACGTTATTCTTTTTATGTGGGCTTCAGGAGACAGGTTTGGTGTGATATCAACTCCTAGATCTTTCTCTCTGTTCGTTTCATTAAGTACTTCATTTCCTATTCTGTATCCTGTGTTTGGCCTCCTATTTCCACCACCTAGTTTCATTACTTTGCATTTACTCGGGTTGAACTTCAACAGCCATTTGTTGGACCATTCACTCAGTCTGTCTAGGTCATCTTGTAGCCTCCTACTATCGTCCTCAGTTTCAATCCTCCTCATAATTTTTGCATCATCGGCAAACATTGAGAGAAACGATTCTATACCCTCTGGAAGATCATTTACATATATCAGAAACAGTATAGGTCCAAGGACTGACCCCTGCGGTACTCCACTCGTAACGTCTCGCCAATCTGAGACCTCACCCCTCACACTGACTCGTTGTCTCCTGTTACTTAGGTACTCCTGTATCCAACGGAGTACCTTCCCTTTCACTCCAGCCTGCATCTCCAGTTTTTTCACTAGCCTCTTGTGTGGCACTGTGTCAAAGGCTTTCTGACAATCCAAAAATATGCAGTCTGCCCACCCTTCTCTTTCTTGCCTTATTTTTGTTGCCTGGTCGTAGAATTCAAGTAACCCTGTGAGGCAGGACCTGCCATCCCTGAATCCATGTTGATGCTGTGTTACAAAGTTCTTTCGCTCCAGATGTTCCACTAGCTTTCTTCGCACAATCTTCTCCATCAACTTGCATGGTATGCAGGTTAGGGACACTGGTCTGTAATTCAGTGCCTCCTGTCTATCCCCTTTCTTGTATATCGGGACTACGTTAGCTGCTTTCCAAATTTCTGGCAGTTCCCCTGTTGCCAGTGATTTGTTATACACCATGGAGAGCGGGAGGCACAGTTCTTCTGCTCCTTCCTTTAGTATCCAAGGGGAGATTCCATCTCGACCTATAGCCTTTGTCACATCCAATTCTAGTAAACACTTCCTTACTTCCCCGCTGGTAATCTCAAATTCTTCCAGTGGTTCCTGGTTAGCTATTCCCTCTCTTATCTCTGGGATTTCTCCTTGCTCCAAGGTGAAGACCTCCTGGAATTTCTTATTCAGTTCCTCACACACTTCCTTGTCGTTTGTAGTGAATCCTTCTGCCCCTAACCTTAATTTCATAACCTGTTCCTTTACTGTTGTTTTTCTCCTGATGTGGCTATGCAGCAATTTAGGCTGAGTCTTTGCCTTGCTTGCGATGTCATTTTCGTATTGTCTTTCTGCCTCTCTTCTCATCCTAACATATTCATTCCTGGCATTCTGGTATCTTTCTCTGCTCTCCAGTGTCCTGTTATTCCTATAGTTTCTACATGCCCTTTTACTTTGCTGCTTAGCTAGCCTACATCTCTGATTAAACCATGGGTTTCTCATCTTCATTTCACTGTTTTCCTTTTGGACTGGGACAAACTTGTTTGCTGCATCCTTGAATTTTTGCGTGATGTATTCCATCATATCTTAGGCCGTCTTTTCCCTGAGCTCTGTTTCCCATGCTATATCTGCTAGGCATTTTCTTATCTCCTCATAGTTTCACTTTCGGTATGCTAACCTTTTGGTTTCGGTATCCCTTCTCGAGTTCAATAACCCTTCTTCAATCAGGTACTCAAACACCAATACACTGTGGTCGCTCATTCCTACTGGGTCCTCAAAACTGATTTCTCTTATGTCAGAGTCGTTCAGGGTGAAAACCAGGTCGAGTCTTGCTGGTTCGTCGTTTCCTCTCATCCTTGTGGGTTCACTGACATGCTGGGTTAAGAAGTTTCTAGTCGCCACCTCCAGTAGTTTGGCTCTCCACGTATCCTCGCCTCCATGCGGTTCCTTGTTCTCCCAATCAATCCTGCCGTGATTGAAGTCCCCCATAATGAGCAGGAGGGATCTATTTCTACAGGCAGAAGAGGCTGCCCTCTCAATTATAGTGTTAACTGCCATGTTGTTGCTTTCGTACTCTTGACTGGGTCTTTTGTCATTTGGTGGAGGATTATATATTACTGCTACTACTATCCTTGGTCCTCCCATTGTCATGGTGCCTGCTATGTAGTCTCTGAAACCCTCACAGCCCGGGATAGCCATCTCCTTAAAACTCCATTCCTTTCTCATGAGTAGGGCCACTCCTCCTCCTCCCCTACCTTCCCTCTCTTTCCTTATTATTGTGTACTCCTGGGGAAACACGGCATTCGTTATGATTCCAGAGAGTTTTGTTTCAGTGAGTCCAATTACATCTGGGTTCACTTCTTGTGCTCTTTCCCTTAGTTCACTTGCCTTGCTTGTGATCCCATCTATGTTCGAGTACATTGCCCTGAAACTAACTCTCTTCTGCTTCTCCTCTGGGGAGGACCTGTGGGGTCTGGGGTGAGCGGGAGCTGGGAGGATCTGGTATGGGGGGACTGGTGGAGGAGGAAGGGCTTGGGGGGGTAGGGGGGAGGGGGAGGGTAGGGGGAGTGGGTGAGGGGGGGAGGGGGAGGGTAGGGGGAGTGGGTGAGGGGGGGAGGGGGAGGGTAGGGGGAGTGGGTGAGGGGGGGAGGGGGAGGGTAGGGGGAGTGGGTGAGGGGGGGGAGGGGGAGTG
>NC_091158.1:46763007-46885507 GCF_040958095.1 Procambarus clarkii | reverse complement strand
TTGGAGGATAGGCTGCTCCAGTTGGTGGTTGATGGCCATGTGATTTGGCTGTCCATGATTTGGTGTCTAAGAGTTCTCGTTCAACGCAGATGTTTATAACGGGCATGCGTACGAATTCTTGAAAAAGACATGTTTACTGCTGAGGTTTGTTCGTGATGACCGAGAATGATATTGTTACTGAACTAGCGGATCATCAGGCCGTTAACAAGATTATGACAATGTTGTTGAATAACGAGTGGCTGCACCAGTCAGTCTCAACTGAACCAGTTGGGCCCATTCCTCCTGTGACCACTCCTTGATATTGGCTACTTTTTCGAAATGCTCGAAAAATCTCTCTGCCTCTTCGGACACAAACAGGGGAATATCCTTTTCCCTAACCCTATTATCTGCTGGGTGTGATACATGGGTGGTGCTCTCTGGCAACCCGTGTTCAATTCTTTGTTTAGCCAAGGTTCTATTTGCTTCTATCTGCGTTTGTTTGGTCCTCTATTTCTTTCTCCACCTCTAGTCTGGCTTTCTCTTTTCTACCTCCAGTCCGGTTTCCTCTTTTCCACCTGCAGTCTGTTTTTCTCTTTTTCTTTCGCTTGTTCATTTTTCATCTGCAGTTCGAACTTCAACCTTTCCAGTTGGAACTGTCTCTCTTCACGCTGCATCTGGAGCCCTAGCTACAATCTTTCCAAGCTCCTATTCCGGCTACTCCTGCTACTGGGATGAAGTAGCGGCTATCTGCGGCTACTCTTACTTGATCCCTGGGATCTCACTTCATCCTGCCCATCATCCTCCTTTCCACTTTCAGCTCCTTTCTTGGCTCCCTGTTCTGCCTCTTCACTCGTGGCTCTCAGCTGCCTCAGGATCTCATCCTTCATCCCAGCTACTTTAGATGCCTTCACCCTGATGCCAAATCTTTTCGCTATCTGTTTCAACTGTTCCCTCGTGCAACCTTCGAAGTCCTCAGGCTTGCCTGACTCCACAAACGCTTGCACCTTATCCATCGTGTACTGTGAGTCTTCCCAAGAGATAGAATATACACTTGCTGGCACAAATCTACTTATTTCCACAAAGGGTGTACCAATCCACTCCCGGACAGGGTATGGGTGTGTCAGTTCACTCTCTCGGACACAGGCCCCTAAATATTATTATGTGTGTTGTAGATAGGGCGCATACGTTCCTTCCGTATAACCAACCAAAACCCATAGAGTGCTTGTACTTTGGTCAGGAGATCACCTTGTATGCTTCATGCTCTTGGAGAGGGGCTCGGTGTCACAGATTTAGGAGGGTGCGGCTCCAACACTGGCCTCATTATCACGTGTACACATCCAATTCGAGCCACTGTGACTCCCCAATCTCTCCTTGGTTGGTATGACCTCCTCACTCCCCCTTATTTTGAATTATAATTCTGTACCACCCTTTCCACAGCTGTGGCTCTTTCTCTCCTACTTTCTGGGCAGCCTCACTAGGACATGGGCAAACACCGGAAAACTATATACATTTACTTAGACAGTGAACATGTTGAACATACATACAAGAATAATAATATGACTCCAACACTTAATGCTATTATCGTCAGGTTGCATTTAATCCCATCAGGAACCTATCAACTGCTTATATCAACTGGTAGCCCAACTCCTGGTTCGCTACTTATGCTACCAACCTCACCTAGTGGGTTAAATCTTGTAATACAATATGGCACTATCAGCCCTAGAATATATATAAATATACACAAGGAATCCAGCCTAAGTCTGCAACAACATAAACATCAATATAAATATTCCTTGAATCAAATGTCCAACCACTCACCTTCCACTGCATCATGCATGCTAATTGTCACAGACCGTGGCGCCATCTACAATCCTGGCGCCGAACTACAGCAGTTGACCCTCCCATTAAATGGAGTTTCCCATCTTTTAGTCTGCCCGGCTGAAAGGTGATGAGTAACCAGAGGCAGGCTAGGGAAGTGAGTGAAGCCGGGACAGTTGAAGACGTAGGTCGGGCTGAAGGTGCTAGCCAGTTGGGATGGACAAGCGCTGTGGACTTTACTCTTGGAAGGACTAGCCAAGTGGGCTGGTCGAGCACTGTGGACTATACTCCTGGAAGGACTAGTCAAGTGGGCTGGTCGAGCACTGTGAACCTTACTCCTGGAAGGACTAGCCAAGTGGGCTGGTCGAACGCTGTGGACTTTACTCCTGGAATAGCTGGCCAAGTGGGATGGTCGAGCGCTGTGGTTGAGCATTATAGTCTTCACTCCCGGAGGTGCTAGCCAGAAAGATTAGAGGGACGCTTCGGTTGAGCGTTGTAGACTACATTTCTGGAAGGTAACAGCCAGTGGGGCTGGTCAGGCGTTGGCGACATTGATGCTTGAGCGTACCAACGGGTGCGCAACGAAGACCTCATCAGAGGCACCTTGTGGTCGTCATCTGTGAAGCTGGCTAGCGTAAGGGCTAGCAACGCCAATCTGGTTGACATCGCATAGACTTGTAAATATTATAATGGTGATGCAAAAATAATAATGTGTTAAAGTGTTCTTTTACTTTTACCTTTAAACATTACACTATATTCCCACCAAGATTAGGTTTCTCTGAACTTGAGTAGGATTATAGAGATTATAAAGAACCCGGTTACGAAGGGTTCGTAACACTAAAGACACTCAAACACTATCAACCCTCTATCAGAGAACATTAAGAACCTCCTCTCTACATCTAGAGGTCCACTACCAAGAATGCCTCCAGTTTCCTTCACAATTATCTACCATGGTCCTCTACAGCTCTTCCAGGCTGCTGCACCATGAAGTTTTCCCTGAACAGCAATGATGCTTCACCACTGGTATCACAGAAGCCCGTGAAACTCCACTCCACTGCTTCTCCTCTCACAGCTTGAGGTCCAATTCCTCACTGTGGGATTGCTCTTCCTCAGAGCTCAGTATTTCTTCAATAGCCTTGGAGTTCCATCCACAGACTCCTCCTCTGACCTCGAAGTTCTCTCAGGAACTCCTTTCCCTTACAAACAAGCAACCCATTGACACGCCATAAAGATCTTCCTCTACAAACATATAACTAAAATAAACTGCACAATAAATGTCTCCACTCGACATCCCTGTGATTCCCACCTGCCATAAGGTGACTCCCCCATGCCTGGGCGAATCCATTCTCCACCCTCCTGTGGCGGTCCACCTGAGACTGCCTGCCACTGGGCCGAGTCAGTTACCTCCAAGCTTTCGGCAGGAGAGGATGTGGTGCTCCTCTCCTCAGCTGGTTCCCTTATCTCTATTCTCTTATTTAGGCTTTCTGCCTTAATAAAATATGCCTAATATATCAATAGACACTTGCTACGGTCGCTGGGCACACGACCACCACAGGCAATCACTGTCGACTGGTTTAAAATGGCTTGCCATAGAATTGGGTCCACTCGTGGCGTTCACAGACTGGGCGGTCACCACCAGGGCGCTCTAAGCTCCCCACAAAACTGCTTTAAAGACTGCTCCACGCAGTCCCTGACTTCAGCTGACACGTCCACAGACTTATTCCACAAGCAAGACGTCTGTCCACTTCCTTCTTGAATGTATATCACTCAGGGGTTCTTCTTCAACAAGGGCTCAAATAGAGCACAACTTCTCCTCGTGATTTCTGCATCTCAAGTAAGGTCAAACCCCTCTGAAGCGAGTCTCGCGCAAAATCTCCATCTCATGTCGTCATTTATTTATATTCTTATTCACTGCCCCTCCCCGCTCAGCTCGTTGTCGCCGTGTGGGGGCTTAGTGGGCGGCTGCCGGAGTGTGATGCTCCTTGGGACAGTCCTCCGTCCTTTTCTAGCCTTGTGCTCCTGCTGCCGTCCTCTCCAATTTTGCTGGGCATCTTTTCCTTTTCCTTCTGTTTCGTTTTTCTCCCCCCTCTTCTCCTATCTGCTTGCCGTTTCCTGCCGACCTTTTGCTCGTTCTGGTTCTTCCATGGACTTCTTCTATTTTGACGCCCGGGTGCTTGAGGAGGCATACTCATGCACCCGTAGAGCTGCAGTACCCGACGTCGAGAGCGAGGGGAACCTTTTATTGTCAATCCCCACTTCGTCACTGAACCCGATCTCGACGGACTGTCGGTTTCTTAAGGTGGCGTTTGTGGGGCGTACACTCACGACGCACCCCTAGGAGGCCCCGACAAGATCGGCGATAGCTTCTTGTTGGGTGTCCTGCCTCTAATTGTGGCTCCATGGTGGGTGTGGGGGCACATTCGTGAGTGAATTCTTCTTTCGTCAAGATGATAACCCCTGCTTCGGCTACTTCTGGCTTACCTTCTCAGGCTCGTGGGGTGGGCGACCAAGCCCCCGAGTCGGTCCGTATTGGAAGACCGGGCTCTGTAGCCTCCGCTGCATTGGGCCCCGACCTTGCTCCTCCTTTGGCCTCTCTGACTCCTTCCCCTGGCTCCCCTCCCTCCTCTGTGGTTGGGTCGAGCCCCAAGCCCCCAGTGGTGACTACCTCGTCCCCTGGCGCGGCTCCTTCTCTAGTTGTAACTACTGCGCCTTTTAACCCCTCTCTCTCTGGGGTTTCTCACCGCCGTCCTCGTCACGGCCGCCCTCGCTCGATTCCTTCCAGTTCTGCTACCTATCAAGCCTTGTTTGGTCCCGCTTCGTGGGCCAAATATTTTGATCTCCTCCCTCTTGATTCTGCGCCTCCTGACGATTTCTCCCTTCATCGACATCTCATTGATTCCGTGGATGCCTCCATTACTTTCAACCCCACTCGTCTCGGTACACGTGTCGTTGCTGCTCCTTCTCAGGATGCTGCTTCCCGCTTGGCTGCCTTATCCTGCCTTGGCGAGACCCCCGTTCGGGTCTCGAAGAACGCTCAGTTGAATGCCAGTGTTGGCACTATTTTGCTCCCGCCCCATGTTGCAACCGGTGTTCGGGACCTGCGCGACTGCCACGACGATATTCGCCATATCCTCGCTGCCCAGGGCCATTCTATTCTCCAGGTGGACACGTTTACTCGTCCCCCTCGTGGTAGTCGCCGTCAACCCCGCCGGGTTGTGAAGATTACCTTTGATGGTAGGACCCTTCCACCCTCTGTCATTCTTGCTGGTGCCAGGTGCTCTGTCCAGGAGTACTTTCCTTCTCCTCGGCTCTGCAACAAGTGCTGGAGGTTTGGGCATGGTGCCCTCCGCTGCTCCGGGACTGTCTCTCTCTGTCCTTTGTGTGGTGGCGAAGGTCACTCTAAGTCGGAGTGCACTTCTCCCCAGGCTCGTTGCCTCAACTGCGGTGAGGCCCATCCTACCTTCTCCCGTGCGTGTGTCCATTACAAGCTTGAGGCAGCCGTCCTCAACCTGAAGCACCGGGAGCGTTTATCTTTTCCTGAGGCGAGGCGCCAGGTTCGCCGGCTCCCGCCTTATGCTAATATCTCTTATGCTCGCGTGTTGCGCTCTTCCTCTCCTCGTCCTTCCTGCCTTCCTCAGACTCACAACCGTTTCCGGGCCTTGGACCCTGATGTGCCCACTGCCCCCTCCTCTGTTCCTTTGGGTTCTCTCCCGAAGGATCCTCCTCCTGGTCCTCTGTCTGGGGTTCCCCTTCCTTCTACCCGGTCTGTCGTGTCTTCTGCGTCTTCTTCCTCGTCCCCCCTCCGATCCTCCTTCCCATCCTCTTCCTCCATCTATTGGCTCTCCCCACCGCCTGTCGGTGCGGGCGGATGTCCATCGCTCTCCTAACGGCCGTCGTGTGTGCTCTCGTTCGGCTTCTCCTGTTGAGACACTGGAATCCGTTGCCCGGTACGTAGTTGCTGGGACACCGGTCTATTTAAGTCAGAAGCGTAAGCCTGGCTCCTCTCCTTCCTTTTCCCCGGTGGGTAAGAAGGCTTCGCTTTCTTCCTCAGCTCCTCCTTCTGGCTCTGTTGCTCCTTCCCCTCCCGTTTCAGTGCTTGCGCCCCCTGTTCCTGCTATGGAGGTTTCTTTGGCCCCTGCTTCCCTTTCGGTTGCTGCTCTTGCTGGGGTGCGCTCCCCTCTTTCTACTCCCCCTCCTCCTGCTGCTGTCCTTGACGGCTCCTCTCCGTTGTCTCCTCCTCTTCCTCCTCCTCCTCCTCCTCCAGACCCTGCCCGCCCACCTCTGCTCTGTTCTCCCGTGTCCTTCCCTCCGTCTTTGCTCAGTTTACCCATGCCCCCTAATCCTGACTTTGCTGACCCTGATCCCGACCCTGAGATTCTTTAACGTGCTCTGTTGCTCTTTCGCCTTTGTTTCTTCCTTGTTCTCTGTTTTTGTCCTTTCTCTTCTCGTCGTTGTCCATTCTTCAATGGAACGTTCGAGGTTATTACGCCAATTTCCTCGAACTCCAACTTCTGATTTCGCGGTTTTCGCCCCTTTGTGTCTGTCTCCACGAGCCAATGCTTGGTGCTCGTCCTGGTCGTTTTCGTGGCTATTCCTTTCTCTCCCCCCCCCCCAGCCATTGCTGGGGCTTCTAATTCTTCTGCTCTTTTGATTCGGGCTGATGTTCCCTTTGTTCCTTTACTTTTTCCTTCGCCTCTCCATTGTTCTGCTGCTCGTATCTTTGTGGGGAAATGGTACACAGTTTGTTCCATTTATCTCCCCCCGAGTGTCCCGCTCTCTCTTCCTGATTTGAAACACCTCCTGGACTCCTTGCCGGAGCCTGTGCTCCTGCTGGGTGACTTCAATTGTCGTCATTCTCTTTGGGGTGACGTTCTGACGAATACCCGGGGTCGCCTCCTTGAGCCGTTTCTCCTCTCTTCTTCCCTGTCTCTTCTGAATTCTGGTGAGCCCACTCATTTGGACTCTCGGACTCGCACCCTTTCTTGTCTTGATCTTTCTCTCTGCTCTTCTTCTCTTTACTTAGATTTCACGTGGCAGGTTCTTGATGACCTCCATGGGAGTGATCATTTCCCCATCCTTGTTTCCTTTTTCTCTTTTCGCCCTTCCCTCTCTTTCCCTAGGTGGCAGTTTGCTAAGGCAGACTGGACCCTATTTACCCTCAGTGCTGCTCTCCCTGACCTCTCCCTTCTGCCTCTCTCTCGCGCTCTCCTCCTTTTTCATGACACTGTCTTCAACGCTGCCCTCCGCTCTATTCCTCGCTCTTCCTCTCGGGGTCCACGGAAGTGCGTTCCCTGGTGGAATGCGGACTGTGCTCGGGCTGTCCGCTGTAAGCGTGCAGCCTGGAAGAGGCACCGCCGTAGGCAGACGACCGATTCTTTTCTTTTCTTTCGGAAAGCGAGTGCGGTGGCCCGTAGGGCCATCCGTACGGGTAAACGTGAATGTTGGGCATCTTATGTCTCAACAATTACGTCCGAGACCCCTCTGGCCCAGATCTGGAAGCGTATCCGCAAGATAGCGGGTAAGTTCGTTCCCGATGTTTCACCGGTCCTTCACCTCCATGATACTCTTGTGGCGGACCCGTTGCAGGTCGCATCCGAACTGGGTTCCCACTTTTCTTCTGTTAGCTCTGGTCTTCATCTTCCCCAATCTTTCCTTCTTCGTAAACCTGTCCTTGAGTCTCGTCCTTTAGATTTCTGCACTCATCTTCAGCTTCCCTATAATGATCCCTTCTCTCTCTCTGAACTTCGTTCTGCCCTGGCCCTCTGCGGTTCTACGGCGGCGGGCTCCGATGGTATTCATTATGAGATGCTTCGCCATCTCCCTCCGAGCACGTCTCAGTATTTACTGAGTCTGTATAATCGGATCTGGGAGTCGTCGTCAGTCCCTGAGGACTGGCTCGATGCCGTTGTCCTCCCTGTTCGCAAACCGGGGTCTCTGGGTACTTTCCCTAAGGACTTTCGCCCTATTGCTCTCACAAGTTGTGTCTGCAAACTCTTTGAACGTATGGTTAACGTTCGTCTGATGTGGTTCCTGGAACATCATCACCTCCTCTCCCCTTCTCAATTTGGTTTCCGCAAGTGCCGCAGCACGACAGATGTCCTGGTGAACTTGGAGGTCTATATTCGTACTGCTTTTGCTGCGAAGACCTCCGTTGTTGCCGTCCTTTTTGACCTAGAAAAGGCTTACGACACCACTTGGCGTTATCATATCCTATCTCAACTTCATTCTTTTGGCCTTCGTGGTCATCTCCCTCTCTTTCTCCGCAGCTTCCTCTCTCGTCGTTCCTTTCGGGTGCGCCTTGGTACCGCTCTCTCCCCCTCTTTTCAGCAATACGAAGGTGTGCCCCAGGGTAGTGTTCTGAGCACTACTCTTTTTCTTGTTGCCCTCAATGGTCTTCTTTCCTCTCTTCCTTCTGGTGTCTTCTCCGCTCTCTATGTCGATGATCTTACCCTTTGTTGTCAGGGTGATGATTCGCCTCTCCTTCAACGCCGGCTTCAACTTGCAATTGATGCCGTGTCGTCTTGGGCCACAGGTCATGGCTTCAAGTTCTCTACTTCTAAGACTTGTGCCATGACTTTTATGCGGAAACGGGTTGTTCTTCGTCCCTCTTTGTCACTTTATGGTCTTCCCCTTGAATACAAAGATTCCGCGAAGCTTTTGGGGTTATTCCTTGATACTCGTTTGTCTTGGTCTCCCCATATCTCTTACCTCCGTGTTGAGTGCTCTAAGGCCCTTACCCTCCTTCGGGTCTTGTCCCATACTTCTTGGGGGGCAGATAGGCGCACTCTCCTTGCTTTACATTCCTCTCTCGTCCTGTCTAAGCTCGATTATGGTTGCCCTGCTTACTCGTCTGCTTCTCATTCTACTCTTCGCCGTCTTGATGCTTTGCACCATACTGGGTTGCGCCTCAGTTCTGGTGCCTTTCGTTCGACTCCCATCCTTAGCTTGTATGTTGACACTGGCTTCCTGTCTCTCCAGGACCGCCGTGATCGCTACTGTCTTCGCTATCTTGCGCGGTCCTAGCAACATCCTTCCTCTCGCCTCTGTCGTGCTTTAACTTTTACCCCTCCTGCGGTTCCTGTTCCTCTTCACCACCTCCCTCTTTCTGTCCGGTTATCTCGCCTACAGGATTCTCTCTCTCCGTTCGTATTTCTGATGTTTCTCCTCGTGTTGTTCCTTCTTTGCCCCCGTGGAGGGTCCCTCTTCCGCGGTTTTCTACTTCCTTGACCCGTATCACTAAAGCTTTTACCCCTCCTACGGTTCTAAAACGCCTTTTCCTCGAGCACTTTTCTTCTCACTCCTGCTCCGTTTCTGTCTTCACCGATGGGTCTAAGTCAGCGGACGGTGTTGGCTACTCTGTTGTTTTTCCTGATCGCACTTATATGTGTCACTTGCCTCCGGAGACTAGCATCTTTACAGCAGAACTTAATGCTATTCTCTATGCTCTTCGTCTCCTGCTTTCTCGTTGTCAGTCTTCCTTTGTGGTTGTTGTTGACTCTCGTAGTGCCCTCATGGCTCTCGGGTCCTTTAATCCGGTTCATCCAGTAGTTGTCGAGATCCAGCATTGGCTGTTTCTCGTTCACAGTAAATTTAAGTCGGTTGAGTTTTGTTGGGTTCCCAGCCATATTGGTGTGTCTTTAAATGAGCGTGCGGATGCTGCCGCCAAGGAAGCTGTCTGCTCTTGTCCCATCTCTCGTAAAGGCATTCCGTATTCCGACTTTTACCCAGTTATCCATTCCTCAGTCCTTACCCGTTGGCAGGCTTCTTGGTTGTCTGTTACTGGTAACAAGCTACGTACTCTTAAATGTTGTGTTTCCTCGTGGCCGTCCTCCTTCCACCGTAACCGGCGGTGGGAAACAGCTCTGGCGAGGTTGCGTATTGGCCATACTCGCTTAACCCATGGTCACTTGATGGAGCGCCGCCCTGCTCCTTATTGTCCTAGTTGCATTGTCCCTCTTACGGTCGTGCATGTCCTTCTTGAATGTCCTGACTTCCAGGACGAGCGTGTGTCTTGCTTTCCGACCGCCCCTTGCGGTCACCTGTCCCTCGATAGAATTCTTGGTGACTCGGATACTTTTGATATCGTTCGCCTTATGCGTTTTTGTTCTCGTATTGGCATCCTTGGTGATATTTAGCGCCCTCTGATTATTTTCCGTATTTGATGGTGCTACATAGCCTTCCCGGTTTGGTGCCTTCTTTTGATAATTACTTACTTACTTATTCACTGCCCATACTTTAAATCTAGTCGACAAATTTAATCAAGTGTTTATGATATGTAGTTACAGGTCTATATTTCTTTGACCTCCCCCCCTCCCCGCTCAGCTCGTTGTTGCCGTGAGGAGGGCTTAGTGGGCGGCTGCCGGAGTGTGATGCTCCTTGGGACAGTCCTCTGTCCCTTTCTAGCCTTGTGCTCCTGCTGCCGTCCTCTCCAATTATGCTGAGCGCCTATTCCTTTTCCTTCTGTTTCGTTTTTCTCCCCCCCTCTTCTCCTATCTGCTTGCCGTTTCCTGCCGACCTTTTGCTTGTTCTGATTATTCTCTTGGACTTCTATTTTGACGCTAGGGTGCTTGAGGAGGCATACCCTTGCACCCGTAGAACTGTAGTACCCGACGTCGAGAGCGAGGGGAACCTTTTATTGTCAATCCCCCTTTCGTCACTGAACCCACTCTTGACGGACTGTCGGTTCTTACGGTGGCGTTTGTGGGGCGTATACTCGCGACGCACCCCTTGGAGGCCCCGGGATGATCGGTGATAGCTTCTTGTTGGGTGTCCTGCCTCTAATTGTGGCTCCATGGTGGGTGTGGGGGCACATTCGTGAATGAATATTCATTTTCGTAATGATGATGACCCCTGTTTCCCCTTTACCTTCTCAGGCTCGTGGGGAGGGTGACCAAGCCCCCGAGTTGGTCAGTGTTGGAAGACCGGGCTCTGTAGCCTCCGCTGCATTGGGCCCCAACCTTGCTCCTCCTTTGGCCTCTCTGACTCCTCCCCTCGGCTCCCCTCTTTCCTCTATGGTTGGGTCGAGCCCCAAGCCCCCAGTGGTGACTACCTCGTCCCCTGGCGCGGCTACATCTCTAGTTGTGACCACTGCACCTTTTAACCCCTCTCTCTCTGGGGGTTCTCACCACTGTCTTTTTCGTCACGGCCGCCCTCGCTCGATTCCTTCCTGTTTTGATGCCTATCAATCCTTGTTTGGTCCCGCTTCGTGGGCCAAATATTTGGATCTCCTCCCTCTTAATTCTGTGCCTCCTGATGATTTCTCCCTCCATCGACATCTCGTTGATTCCGTGGATGCGTCTGTTACTTTCAATCCCACTCGTCTCGGTACACGTGTCGTTGCTGCTCCTTCTCAGGATGCAGCTTCCCGCTTGGCTGCAATATCCTGCCTTGGCGAGACCCCTGTTCGGGTCTCAAAGAACATTCAGTTGAATGCCAGTGTTGGCACTAGTCTCCTCCCGCCCCATGTTGCGACCGGTGTTCGGGATCAGCAAGACTGCCACGACGATATTCGTCATATCCTTGCTGCCCAGGGCCATTCTATTCTCCAAGTGGACACGTTTACTCGTCCCCCTCGTGGTAATCGCCGTCAACCCCTTCGGGTTGTGAAGATTACCTTTGATGATCGGACCCTTCCACACACTGTCATTCTTGCTGGTGCCAGGTGCTCTGTCCAGGAGTACATTCCTTCTCCTAGGCTCTGTAACAAGTGCTGGAGGTTTGGGCATGGTGCCCTCCGCTGCTCTGTGGTTGTCTCTCTCTGTCCTTTGTGTGGTGGTGAAGGTCACTCTAAGTCAGAGTGCACTTCTCCCCGAGCTCGTTGCCTCAACTGCGGTGAGGCCCATCCTAGCTTCTCCCGTGCATGTGTCCATTACAAGCTTGAGGCAGCCGTCCTCAGCTTGAAGCACCGGGAACGTTTATCTTTTCCTGAGGCGAGGCGCCAGGTTCGCCGGCTCCTGCCTTATGCTAATATCTCTTATGCTCGCGCCCCCTCCTCGCTCAGCTCGTTGTCGCCGTGTGGGGGCTTAGTGGGCGGCTGCCGGAGTGTGATGCTCCATAGGACAGTCCTCTGTCCTTTTCGAGCCTTGTGCTCCTGCTGCCGTCCTCTCCAATTCTGCTGGGCATCTTTTCCTTTTCCTTCTGTTTCGTTTTTCTCCCCCCTCTTCTCCTATCTGCTTGCCGTTCCTGCCGACCTTTTGCTCGTTCTGGTTCTTCCCTTGGACTTCTTCTATTTTGACGCCCGGGTGCTTGAGGAGGCATACTCTCGCACCCGTAGAACTGCAGTACCCGACCTCGAGAGCGAGGGGAATCCTTTTATTGTCAATCCCCCTTTCGTCACTGAACCCGATCTCGACGGACTGTCGGTTTCTTAAGGTGGCGTTTGTGGGGCGTATACTCACGACGCACCCCTAGGAGGCCCCGGCAAGATCGGCGATAGCTTCTTGTTGGGTGTCCTGCCTCTAATTGAGGCTCCGTGGTGGGTGTGGGGGCACATTCGTGAATGAATTCTTCTTTTCGTCATGATGATAAACCCTGTTTCGGCTGCGTCTGGTTTACCTTCTCAGGCTCGTGGGGTGGGCGACCAAGCCCCCGAGTCGGTCCGTATTGGAAGACCGTGCTCTGTAGCCTCCGCTGCATCGGGCCCCGACCTTGCTCCTCCTTTGGACTCTCTGACTCCTTCCCCTGGCTCCCCTCCCTCCTCTGTGGTTGGGTCGAGCCCCAAGCCCCCAGTGGTGACTACCTCGTCCCCTGGCGCGGCTCCTTCTCTAGTTGTAACTACTGCGCCTTTTAACCCCTCTCTCTCTGGGGGTTCTCACCGCCGTCCTTGTCACGGCCGCCCTCGCTCGATTCCTTCCAGTTCTGCTACCTATCAAGCCTTGTTTGGTCCCGCTTCGTGGGCCAAATATTTTGATCTCCTCCCTCTTGATTCTGCGCCTCCTGGCGATTTCTCCCTCCATCGACATCTCGTTGATTCCGTGGATGCCTCCATTACTTTCAACCCCACTCGTCTCGGTACACGTGTCGTTGCTGCTCCTTCTCAGGATGCTGCTTCCCGCTTGGCTGCCTTATCCTGCCTTGGTGAGACCCCTGTTCAGGTCTCGAAGAACGCTCAGTTGAATGCCAGTGTTGGCACTATTTTCCTTCCGCCCCATGTTGCGACCGGTGTTCGGGACCTGCGCGACTGCCACGACGATATTCAACATATCCTTGCTGCCCAGGGCCATTCTATTCTCCAGGTGGACACGTTTACTTGTCCCCCTCGTGGTAGTCGTCGTCAACCCCTCCGGGTTGTGAAGATTACCTTTGATGGTAGGACCCTTCCACCCTCTGTCATTCTTGCTGGTGCCAGGTGCTCTGTCCAGGAGTACATTCCTTCTCCTCGGCTCTGCAACAAGTGCTGGAGGTTTGGGCATGGTGCCCTCCGCTGCTCCGGGACTGTCTCTCTCTGTCCTTTGTGTGGTGGCGAAGGTCACTCTAAGTCGGAGTGCACTTCTCCCCAGGCTCGTTGCCTCAACTGCGGTGAGGCCCATCCTACCTTCTCCCGTGCGTGTGTCCATTACAAGCTTGAGGCAGCCGTCCTCAACTTGAAGCACCGGGAGCGTTTATCTTTTTCTGAGGCGAGACGCCAGGTTCGCCGGCTTCCGCCTTATGCTAATATCTCTTATGCTCGCGTGTTGCGCTCTTCCTCTCCTCGTCCTTCCCGCCTTCCTCAGACTCACAACCGTTTCCGGGCCTTGGACCCTGATGCGCCCACTGCCCCCTCCTTTGTTCCTTTGGGTTCTCTCCCGAAGGATCCTCCTCATGGTCCTCTGTCTGGGGTTCCCCTTCCTTCTACCCAGTCTGTCGTGTCTCCTGTGTCTTCTTCCTCGTCCCCCTCCGATCCTCCTACCCATCCTCTTCCTCCATCTATCGGCACTCTCCACCGCCTGTCGGTGCGGGCGGATGTCCATCGCTCTCCTAACGGCCGTCGTGTGTGCTCTCGTTCGGCTTCTCCTGTTGAGACACTGGAATCCGTTGCCCGGTACGTAGTTGCTTGGACACCGGTCTCTTCAAGTCAGAAGCGTAAGCCTGGCTCCTCTCCTTCCTCTTCCCCGGCGGGTAAGAAGGCTTCACTTTCTTCCTCAGCTCCTACTTCTGGCTCTGTTGCTCCTTCCCCTCCCGTTTCAGTGATTTCGCCCCCTGTTCCTGCTATGGAGGTTTCTTTGGCCCCTGCTTCCCTTTCGGTTGCTGCTCTTGCTGGGGTGCGCTCCCCTCTTTCTACTCCCCCTCTTCCTGCTGCTGTCCTTGACTGCTCCTCTCCGTTGTCTCCTCCTCTTCCTCCTCCTCCTCCTCTTCCTCCTCCTCCTCCCCCTCCGGATCCCGCCCGCCCACCTCTGATCTGTTCTCCCGTTTCCTTCCCTCCGTCTTTGCTCAGTTTACCCATGCCCCCTAACCCTGACTTTGCTGACCCTGATCCCGACCCTGATATTCTTTAACGTGCTCTGTTGCTCTCTCGCCTTTGTTTCTTCCTTGTTCTCTGTTTTTGTCCTTTCTCTTCTCGTCGTTGTCCATTCTTCAATGGAACGTTCGAGGTTATTACGCCAATTTCCTCGAACTCCAACTTCTGATTTCGCGGTTTTTGCCCCTTTGTGTCTATCTCCAGGAGCCAATGCTTGGTGCTCGTCCTGGTCGTTTTCGTGGCTATTCCTTTCTCCCCCCCCCCCCCAACCATTGCTGGGGCTTCTAATTCTTCTGCTCTCTTGATTCGTGCTGATGTTTCCTTTGTTCCTTTGCTTTTTCCTTCGCCTCTCCATTGTTCTGCTGCTCGTATCTTTGTGGGGAAATGGTACACAGCTGGTTCCATTTATCTCCCCCCGAGTGTCCCGCTCTCTCTTCCTGATTTGAAACACCTCCTAGACTCCTTGCCGGAGCCTGTGCTCCTGCTGGGTGACTTCAATTGTCGTCATTCTCTTTGGGGTGACGTTCTGACGAATACCCGGGGTCGCCTCCTTGAGCCGTTTCTCCTCTCTTCTTCCCTGTCTCTTCTGAATTCTGGTGAGCCCACTCATTTGGACTCTCGGACTTGCACCCTTTCTTGTCTTGATCTTTCTCTCTGCTCTTCTTCTCTTTACTTAGATTTCACGTGGCAGGTTCTTGATGACCTCCATGGAAGTGATCATTTCCCCATCCTTGTTTCCTTTTTCTCTTTTCGCCCTTCCCTCTCTTTCCCTAGGTGGCAGTTTGCTAAGGCAGACAGGACCCTATTTACCCTCAGTGCTGCTCTCTCTGACCTCTCCCTTCTGCCTCTCTCTCGCGCTCTCCTCCTTTTTCATGACACTGTCTTCAACACTGCCCTCCACTCTATTCTTCGCTCTTCCTCTCGGGGTCCACGGAAGTGCGTTCCCTGGTGGAATGCGGACTGTGCTCGGGCTGTCCGCTGTAAGCGTGCAGCCTGGAAGAGGCACCGCCGTAGGCAGACGACCGATTCTTTTCTTTTCTTTCGGAAAGCGAGTGCGGTGGCCCGTAGGGCCATCCGTACGGCTAAACGTGAATGTTGGGCATCTTATGTCTCGACAATTACGTCCGAAACCCCTCTGGCCCAGATCTCTAAGCGTATCCGCAAGATAGCGGGTAAGTTCGTTCCCGATGTTTCACCGGTCCTTCACCTCCATGATACTCATGTGGCGGACCCGTTGCAGGTCGCTTCCGAACTGGGTTCCCACTTTTCTTCTGTTAGCTCTGGTCTTCATCTTCCCCAATCTTTCCTTCTTCGTAAACCTGTCCTTGAGTCTCGTCCTTTAGATTTCTGCACTCATCTTCAGCTTCCCTATAATGATCCCTTCTCTCTCTCTGAACTTCGTTCTGCCCTGGCCCTCTGCGGTTCTACGGCGGCGGGCTCCGATGGTATTCATTATGAGATGCTTCGCCATCTCCCTCCGAGCATGTCTCAGTATTTACTGAGTCTGTATAATCGGATCTGGGAGTCGTCGTCAGTCCCTGAGGACTGGCTCGATGCCGTTGTCCTCCCTGTTCGCAAACCGGGGTCTCTGGGTACTTCCCCTAAGGACTTTCGCCATATTGCTCTCACAAGTTGTATCTGCAAACTCTTTCAACGTATGGTTAACGTTCGTCTGATGTGGTTCCTGGAACACCATCACCTCCTCTCCCCTTCTCAATTTGGTTTCCGCAAGTGCCGCAGCACGACAGATGTCCTGGTGAACTTGGAGGTCTATATTCGTACTGCTTTTGCTGTGAAGACCTCCGTTGTTGCCGTCCTTTTTGACCTGGAAAAGGCTTACGACACAACTTGGCGTTATCATATCCTATCTCAACTTCTTTCTTTTGGCCTTCGTGGTCCTCTTCCTCTCTTTCTCCGCAGCTTCCTCTCTCGTCGTTCCTTTCGGGTGCGCCTTGGTACTGCTCTCTCTCTCCCTCTTTTCAGCAATACGAAGGTGTGCCCCAGGGTAGTGTTCTGAGCACTACTCTTTTTCTTGTTGCCCTCAATGGTCTTCTTTCCTCTCTTCCTTCTGGTGTCTTCTCCGCTCTCTATGTCGATGATCTTACCCTTTGTTGTCAGGGTGATGATTCGCCTCTCCTTCAACGCCGGCTTCAACTTGCAATTGATGCCGTGTCGTCTTGGGCCACAGATCATGGCTTCAAGTTCTCTACTTCTAAGACTTGTGCCATGACTTTTACGCGGAAACGGGTTGTTCTTCGTCCCTCTTTGTCCCTTTGTGGTCATCCCCTTGAATACAAAGATTCCACGAAGCTTTTGGGGTTATTCCTTGACACTCGTTTGTCTTCGTCTCCCCATATCTCTTACCTCCGTGTTGAGTGCTCTAAGGCCCTTACCCTCCTTCGGGTCTTGTCGCATACTTCTTGAGGGGCAGATAGGCGCACTCTCCTTGCTTTACATTCCTCTCTCGTCCTGTCTAAGCTCGATTATGGTTGCCCTGCTTACTCGTCTGCTTCTCCTTCTACTCTTCGCCGTCTTGATGCTTTGCACCATACTGGGTTGCGCCTCAGTTCTGGTGCCTTTCGTTCGACTCCCATCCTTAGCTTGTATGTTGACACTGGCTTCCTGTCTCTCCAGGACCGCCGTGATCGCTACTGTCTTCGCTATCTTGCGCGGTCCTTGCAACATCCTTCCTCTCGCCTCTGTCGTGCTTTAACTTTTACCCCTCCTGCGGTTCCTGTTCCTCTTCACCACCTCCCTCTTTCTGTCCGGTTATCTCGCCTGCAGGATTCTCTTTCCGTTCGTATTTCTGATGTTTCTCCTCGTGTTGTTCCTTCTTTGCCCCCCGTGGAGGGTCCCTCTTCCGCGGTTTTGTACATCCTTGACCCGTATCACTAAAGCTTTTACCCCTCCTACGGTTCTAAAATGCCTTTTCCTCGAGCACTTTTTTTTCACTTCCGCTCCGTTTCCGTCTTCACGGATGGGTCTAAGTCAACGGACGGTGTTGGCTACTCTGTTGTTTTTCCTGATCACACTTATATGTGTCGCTTGCCTCCAGAGACTAGCATCTTTACAGCGGAAATTTATGCTATTCTCTATGCTCTTCGTCTCCTGCTTTCTCGTTGTCAGTCTTCCTTTGTAGTTGTTGTTGACTCTCGTAGTGCCCTCATGGCTCTCGGGTCCTTTAATCCGGTTCATCCAGTAGTTGTCGAGATCCAGCATTGGCTGTTTCTCGTTCACAGTAAATTTAAGTCGGTTGAGTTTTGTTGGGTTCCCAGTCATATTGGTGTGTCTTTAAATGAACGTGCGGATGCTGCCGCCAAGGAAGCTGTCCGCTCTTGTCCCATCTCTCGTAAAGGCATTCCGTATTCCGACTTTTACCCGGTTATCCATTCCTCAGTCCTTACCCGTTGGCAGGCTTCTTGGTTGTCTGTTACTGATAACAAGCTACGTACTCTTAAATGTTGTGTTTCCTCGTGGCAGTCCTCCTTCCACCGTAACCGGCGGTGGGAAACAGCTCTGGCGAGGTTGCGTATTGGCCATACTCGCTTAACCCAAGGTCACTTGATGGAGCGCCGCCCTGCTCCTTATTGTCCTAGTTGCATTGTCCCTCTTACGGTCGTGCATGTCCTCCTTGAATGTCCTGACTTCCAGGACGAGCGTGTTTCTTGCTTTCCGACCGCCCCTCGCGGTCACCTGTCCCTCGATAGAATTCTTGGTGACTCGGATACTTTTGATATCGTTCGCCTTATGCGTTTTTGTTCTCGTATTGGCATCCTTGGTGATATTTAGCGCCCTCTGTTTATTTTGCGTATTTGATGGTGCTACATAGCCTTCCCGGTTTGGTGCCTTCTTTTGATAATTACTTACTTACTTATGCTCGCGTGTTGTGCTCTTCCTCTCCTTATTCTTCCCACCTTCCTCAGACTCACAACCGTTTCCGGGCCTTGGACTCTGATACGCCCACTCCCCCCCTCCTCTGTTCCTTTGAGTTCTGTCCCGAAGGATCCACCTCCTGGTCCTCTGTCTGGAGTTCCCCTCCTTTCTACCCAGTCTGTCTCGTCTCCTGTGTCTCCTTCCTCGTCTCCCTCCGTTCCTCCTTCCCCTCTGTCTCTTGACTCTCCCCACCGCCTGTCGGCGTGGGCTGATGTCCATCGCTCTCCAAACGGCCGTCGCGTGTGCTCTCGTTCGGCTTCTCCTGTTGAGACGCTAGAATCCGTTGCCCGGTACGTAGTTGCTGGGACGCCTGTCACTTTACGTCAGAAGCGTAAGCCTGGCTCCTCCCCGGCGGGTAAGAAGGTTTCACTTTCTTCCTCTGCCCCTACTTCTGCCTCTATCGCTCCTTCCCCTCCCATTTCGGTGGTTGCGCCCCCTGTTCCTGCTATGGAGGTTTCTTTGGCCCCCCTTCCCTCTCGGTTGCTGCCCTTGCTGAGGTGCGCTCCCCTCTTTCTACTCCCCCTCTTCCTCCTGCTGCCCTTGACTACTCCTCTCCGTTGTCTCCTCCTCTTCTTCCTCCTCCTCCGGACCACGCCCCCCCCCCCCTCTGGTCTGTTTTCCTGCTTCCTTCCCTCCGTCTTTGCTCAGTTTACCTATGCCCCCTAACCCTGACTTTGCTGACCCTGATATTCTTTAACGTGCTATATTGCTCTTTCGCTTTTGTTTCTTCCTTGTTCTCTGATGTTGTCATTTCTCTTCTCGTCGATGTCTATTCTTCAATGGAACGTTCGAGGTTATTACGCCAATTCCTCGAACTCCAACTTCTGATTTCGCGGTTTTCGCCTCTTTGTGTCTGTCTCCATGAGCCGATGCTTGGTGCTCGTCCTGGTCGTTTTCGTGGCTATTCCTTTCTCTCCCCCCCCCCCCTGCTGTTGCTGGGGCTCCTAATTCTTCTGCTCTCTTGATTCGCACTGATGTTCCCTTTGTCCCCTTACTTTTTCCTTTGCCTCTCCATTGTTCTGCTGCTCGTATCTTTGTGGGGAAATGGTACACAGTTTGTTCCATTTATCTCCCCCCGAGTGTCCTGCTTTCTCTTCTTGATCTGAAACACCTCCTGGACTCCTTGCCAGAGCCTGTGCTCCTGCTAGGTGATTTCAATTGTCGTCATTCTCTTTGGGGTGATGTTCTAACGAATACCCGAGGTCGTCTTCTTGAGCCGTTTATCCTCTCTTCTTCCCTGTCTCTTCTGAATTCTGGTGAGCCCACTCATTTGGGCTCTCGGACTCGCACCCTTTCCTGTCTTGATCTTTCTCTCTGCTCTTCCTCTCTTTACTTAGATTTCACGTGGCAGGTTCCTGATGACCTCCATGGCAGTGACCATTTCCTCATCCTTGTTTCCTTTTTCTCTTTTCGTCCTTCCGTAGGTGGCAGTTTGCTAAAGCGGACTGGAACCTATTTACCCTCAGTGCTGCTCTCTCTGACCTCTCCCTCGCGCTCTCCTCCTTTTTCATGACACTGTCTTTAACGCTGCCCTCTGCTCTATTCCTCGCTCTTCCTCTCGGGGTTCGCAGAAGTGCGTTCCCTGGTGGAATGCAGACTGTGCTCGGGCTGTCCGTTGTAAGCGTGCAGCCTGGAAGAGGCACCGCCGACGGCAGACGGCCGATTCTTTTATTTTTTTCGGAAAGCGAGTGTGGTGGCCCGTAGGGCCATCTGTATGGCTAAACGTGAATGTTGGGCATCTTATGTCTCCACAATTACATCCGAAACTCCCTTGCCACAGATCTGGAAGCGTATCCGCAAGATAGCGGGTAAGTTTGTTCCTGATGTTTCGCCAGTCCTTCACCTCCGTGGTACTCTTGTGGCGGACCCGTTGCAGGTTGCTACCGAACTGGGTTCCCACTTTTCTTCTGATAGTTCTGGTCTTCATCTTTCCCAATCTTTCCTTCTTCGTAAACCTGTCCTTCAGTCTCGTCCTTTAGATTTCTGCACTCGTCTTCGACTTTCCTATAACGATCCCTTCTCTCTCTCTGACCTTCATTCTGCCCTGGCCCTCTGCGGTTCTACGGCGGCTTGCTCCGATGGTATTCATAATGAGATGCTTCGCCATCTCCCGCCGAGCACGTCTCGGTATTTACTGAGTCTGTATAATCGGATTTGGAAGTCGTCGTTAGTCCCTGAGGACTGGCTCGATGCCGTTGTCCTCCCTGTTAGCAAACCAGGGTCTCTAGGAACTTCCCCTACGGACTTTCGCCATATTGCCCCTCACAAGTTGTGTCTGCAAACTCTTTCAACGTATGGTTAACGTTCGTCTGATGAGGTTCCTAGAACACCATCACCTCCTCTCCCCTTCTCAATTTGGTTTCCGCAAGTGCCGCAGCACGACAGATGTCCTGGTGAACTTAGAGGTCTATATTCGTACTGCTTTTGCTGCGAGGACCTCCGTTGTTGCCGTCCTTTTTGACCTGGAAAAGGCTTACGACACCACTTGGCGATATCATGTTCTATCTCAACTTCATTCTTTTGGCCTTCGTGGTCATCTCCCTCTCTTTCTCCGCTGCTTCCTCTCTCGTCGTTCCTTTCGGGTGCGCCTTGGTACCGCTCTCTCTGCCTCTTTTGAGCAGTACGAAGGTGTGCCCCAGGGTAATGTTCTCAGCACTACTCTTTTTCTGGTTGCCCTCAATGGTCTTCTTTCCTCTCTTCCTTCAGGTGTCTTCTCCACTCTCTATGTCGATGATCTTACCCTTTGCTGTCAGGGTGATGATTCGCCTCTCCTTCAGCGCCGGCTTCAACTTGCGATTGATGCCGTGTCGTCTTGGGCTACCGATCATGGCTTCAAGTTCTCTACTTCTAAGACTTGTGCCATGTCTTTTACTAGGAAACAGATCGTTCTTCGTCCCTCTTTGTCACTTTATAGTCATCCCCTTGAGTACAAAGATTCCGCGAAGCTTTTGGGGTTATTCCTTGACACTCGTTTGTCTTGGTCTCCCCATATCTCTTACCTCCGTGTTGAGTGCTCTAAGGCCCTTGCCCTCCTTCAGGTATTGTCCCATACTTCATGGGGAGCGGATAGGCGCACTCGCCTTATTTTACATTCCTCTCTCGTCCTGTCTAAGCTCGATTATGGTTGCCCTGCTTACTCATCTGCTTCTCCTTCTACTCTTCGCCGTCTTGATGCTTTGCACCATACTGGGTTGCGCCTCAGTTCTGGTGCCTTTCGTTCGAATCCCGTCCTTAACTTGTATGTTGACACTGGCTTTCTGTCTCTCCAGGACCGCCGTGATTGCTACTGTCTTCGCTATCTTGCGCGGTCCTTACAACATCCTTTCTCTCGCCTCTGTCGTGCTTTAACTTTTACCCCTCCTCCGGTTCCTGTTCCTCTTCACCACCTCCCTCTTTCTGTCCGGTTATCTTGCTTACAGGATTCTCTTTCTGTTTGTGTTTCTAATGTTTCTCCTCGTGTTGTTCCTTCTTTGCCCCCGTGGAGAGTCCCCCTTCCGCAGTTTTGTACATCCTTGACCCGCATCACTAAAGCTTTTACCCCCTCCTACGGTTCTAAAACGCCTTTTCCCTGAGCACTTTTCTTCTCACTCTTGCTCTGTTTCTGTCTTCACTGATGGGTCTAAGTCTGCGGACGGTGTTGGCTACTCTGTTGTTTTTCCTGATCGCACTTATATGTGTCGCTTACCTCCGGAGATTAGCATCTTTACAGCGGAGCTTTATGCTATTCTCTATGCTCTTCGTTTCCTGCTTTATCGTTGTCAGTCTTCCTTTGTAGTTGTTGTTGACTCGCGTAGTGCCCTCATGGCCCTCGGGTCCTTTAATCCGGTTCATCCAGTTGTCGAGATCCAGCATTGGCTGTTTCTTGTCCACAGTAAATTTAAGTCGGTTGAGTTTTGTTGGGTTCCCAGCCATATTGGTGTGTCTTTAAATGAGCGTGCGGATGCTGCCGCCAAGGAAGCTGTCTGCTCTTGTCCCATCTCTCATAAAGGTATTCCATATTCCGACTTTTACCCGGTTATCCATTCCTCCATTCTTACCGTTGGCAGGCTTCTTGGTCGTCTGTTACTTTTAACAAACTTCGTACTCTTAAATGTTGTCTTTCCTCGTGGCCGTCCTCCTGCCACCGTAACCGGCGATGGGAAACAGCTCTGGCGAGGTTGCGTATTGTCCATACTCGCTTAACCCATGGTCACTTGATGGAGCGCCGCCCTGCTCCTTATTGTCCTAATTGCATTGTCCCTCTTACGGTCGTGCATGTCCTTCTTGAATGTCCTGACTTCCAGGACGAGCGTGTGTCTTGCTTTCCGACCGCCCCACGCGGTCGCCTGTCCCTCAATGGAATTCTTGATGACTCGGATACTTTTGATATCCTTCGCCTTATGCGTTTTTGTTCTCGTATTGGCATCCTTGGTGATATTTAGTGCCCTCTGATTATTCCGCACATTTGATGGTGCTACATAGCCTTCCTGGTTTGGTGCCTTCTTTTGATAATTACTTACTTACTTCTTTGACCTCTTAGTTAGGTCAGGCCTGGCAGAATAACCCTCAGGGCTAGACTCGTTTTTCAGCTACCTGGGATCATAACACCCTACATAACCACCTAGGCGTATGAGCGGTTGTACTACTGTATATTCTCGGGGTCCTCTACTTATCATGAACCCTGACAAGTTTAATTTCACCTGTGTGATTGGTTTTAATTTAAGTGCCTCTGCCGCTTTCTGTGTAATGAAAGTTTTCTGAGTCCCTTGTTGAATAGGCCACGAATGGTGATCTTGGTCCCTTTATTCTTGACTTGGAGTTGGGCTGTGGACAATATTGCATTTACTCTTGAGATGCTGGTTATTGTATGATGTAAACTTCTCACCCCTTGCAACACTGAACTTGTTTGAGATTTCTATCTCTTACCTTGTGATTTGTATAATTTGATTTAATAAATTTGCACAGTGCAGCATGATGCTGTCCCCTTCTACACCTATTGCATGTGTTCAGTGGGGTCTTACATCTTTTAGTATTATGTGTTTGAGACACCTGGTACATTGTGTAACTGTTTGAGTCGTCTGACTCGGATGTCTCTACTAGGATAATTTATACATTTATATAAAGAATGTTTTTGATGGCAAAACAAACACAACCCCAGCCTACAGCATGCTGAAGGTTCACCGGTTTAGGAGAAACATTGTCTACAGGTTTTGAAGGCTTTGTTGTTTGCATGTAATTATTAGTTTATTTTTTGTGAGTACTTGTTGTACTCTTGGGAGTAGTTATTGGGTTCTTGGGGTGCACTTATTGGGCTCTTGGGAGTACTTATAGTACTCTTAGGTCTCACTGATAAATAAATCAGTGTTTGACCTGTTAGTATTATATTGATTATTAGTACCCTTATTACCTAACGATTGGACCACTTTAGGAGTTTCAGTTAAGGAATTTAATGTGGGTACAATTTCTGTTGATTCAGGGGTGGCATTAAGTGCCTATGCAGGCGATGAGTCACAATAACGTGGCTGAAGTATGTTGACCAATCCACACACTAGAAAATGAAGGGACGACGACGTTTCGATCCGTCCTGGATCATTCTCAAGTCGATTAAGTGCCTAGTTTGCTTGTTTATTATTTACTATAATACGCAAACCTGTTAACATATCTTGCATTGTCAGGACGGTATTATTCTGATATGAATATAATTCATTTAGCACTTCGCTAGACAATTTTCTTTGGATGACAATTTTAGTCATCCACTCAGCAGCGGGTTGATCCACTTCAATGCTGAAGGATTTTAACAGTGACTCGAGTTTTAAAATAAATGTTTGCAAGGAGTCAACTGATTGATCTGGTTGAGATAAGTCCAATAGTTGATGTACAAGATTTATGATACCTTTCTCATTCTCAGCACTTTCTCTAGAGAGCTGAATAGCTTGATTGATGCTAACACATTCGGCATTACCTCTGGAGGTGCCTGACTGCTGAGTGGACAGCGCTTCGGATTCGTAGTCCTGAGGCTCCGATTTCGATTCCCATTGGAGGCGGATACAAATGGGCAAAAAGTTTCTTTCACTCTGATCCCTGTGTTACCTAGCAGTAAATAGGTACCTGGGAGTTAGACAGCAGCTACGGGCTGCTTCCTGTGGATGTGTATCAAAAAGGAGGTCTGGTCTAGGACCGGGCCGCAGAGACGTTAAGCCCCGAAATAACCTTAAGATAACTTCAAGATAGGAAACTGGTTTGAGTGATTAAAACTATCACTAACTTGGTTTAAGGCTTCTTGCCTAGCCTCAGTTTCAATTTCAGATTTAGCTTTTAATACAACTTCAGCTTTCAGTTCAGCTTCAGCTTTAATTTCAGCTTCAGCTGCATCTTCATCCCCTGTTTCAGCTTCACTTGTTTCTCCAGATTCTTATGGAGAAGCTTGTCAATTCAGTAGCCTCACGGATTGAATTCGTCTAGATCAGTATTACTGACATAGAGTGCACCTATGTACAACACAATCAATTCTTGTACCAACTTGAATTTCTGGTTAGCTATTGTTGCTGAGAATTCCAACGATATGAGATCAACTGGGGCTACTTCTATCCAGCCGTCACATTTGTTGATCAGCCTTGTCAAGTGACTTTGAAGGCATTTCAAAATTCTTCCAGTTTTTTCTGGTGTAGCCATGTTGGCTTTGGGTTGAAGCCTTATAGGGCTTATATTGCTAATTATACAGCTATGATACTTGCTCATATATGTGGAGCAGGTACGGTTATTAATATCCTAATATTTGATTTCTTGGTTAGGCTGATTGTAATTTACCTCATATAAGAGGTTAGGTTACCTACCCAATGGTAAATAGCTATGATTTGAGTGATTCTTTAATGCCACTACGGTTGTACGTGCAGTTAGCTCTTCTTTATCACCATCAGTTGGTATAGTGACACCTAGTAATACTCAAAGATGTACAGTAACTATGTAATAAAATATAAGTACACAATTGTGTGAAATAATAAATTCACCCTACTTAAGGTTTGCACAACATTAAATAGTAATTAACAGTATTGTCTAACCCAGTACTAGTTAGAAATCCACTGAACTGCACAAAGCGCCTGCAGGTCATCGACGGGGGGGGGGGGGGGGGGGGGGTGGAGGGGGTGAACAACGCGCCTCCGGGTATTTTTAGTTTTAGCGTATGATTCAACACTCCCGAGGCTACATGGGGTTCACATCAGCTTCCTCAAGTCTCTTGTAAACAGGCGCCATTTAAAAAAAAATCGTCGGCAACATTCCCGTGTGTGCGAGCCTCAGTACTAAGTGAGCAACCAATGCTGGCGCATGTAGCATTAGCTCACAGCACTTTTGTTAAGCTTGTGGCCACAGCATCGCCTAATAATATCATATATATAAATATATATATATATATATATATATATATATATATATATATATATATATATATATATATATATATATATATATATATATATATATATATATATATATATATATATATATATATAACTGGTAGTATTTAGCCATGATAGTATTGCAGAAGAGCCTGAGTGTGATAATGACTGTGTGCAATGTTCAAATATCAATGAATCAATGCTGTTCACGATGTTCACAGCGCTAGCAACAGTATTATTTCGTCCATCTAGGAATCTTCAAGCAACTTCATGTTACTCTACAGAGTAAACTTGTGGTCATTTATTCATTTACAGGATTTAGTGACCAGGATTGTGATAATAGCAGGATAGTGGTGATAATTAGTGCTGTGCGTAGTATTGTGGGAGGAGGAAGTTTGGTGAAGGAGGGAGGAAAGGGAATCCAGATAGCGTCACTGGGTGTAGCAGCCACTCTTGTTTTGCTCACCATACTAGCTTAGTGGTTTGCTATGGTGAACACACATGTATATGGGTATATACAATGTGTGTATATACCCTTGTACATATGTGCGTAGTATTGTGGGAGGAGGAATTTTGGTGAGAGAAGATCGAGGTAGCATCACTGTGTGTGGCAGCCACTCATGTTTTGCACACACCATACTTGCCTAATGGTTCGCTATGATGAACACATGCACATGGTTATATACAATGTGTGTATCTACCCTTGTACATATGTGCATAGTATTGTAAGACGAGGAATTTTGGTGGGGGAGGGAGAAGATCGAGGTAGTGTCACTGTGTGTGCCAACCACTCTTGTTATGCACATCAAACTAGCTTAATGGTTTGCTATGGTGAACACATATATACATGGGTAAATACAATGTGTGTGTATATAGTGTAATAATAACAACAGGAGTTTGGTGGGAGGAGCCTTTTTGGTGAAGGAGGTGACGACATACCCGTAGCATAGTCTGCTGGCTGCTGTGTGATCTCTCATGCAGTGTATGGTGGCCACTATGCTGTTTGGACACAATACCAGCTTACTTGCAGAGTTATGGTGAATAAAACACGTAGATACGTATACATAATGTGTGTAAATCTATATAAATAAAAATGGAAATGTTCGTTTGTTCAAAATCGCTAATCACCGAAAGTTCTTCACCGATTGCTTTGACATTTTCACACAACGTTCCATTCGAATACGCATATGCTTTTATATAACAAGTATATAGATGCCACACCTGTGACAGGTAAAAACATGTTTGTTTGAAAAAACAGCACCATCTGTTGCACGTAAAAGCAACACAGGCACTGTGAATACGTTATGATTCCATTTCAATGTTTCCAGTTATATTGATAAATTAAATTTTCATAGATTTTTATTTATTTTCATTTTGATTTCATAATTTTTTCTGACATTCTGTTGCAATTGAGCTGTGTTGTTTACCATGTCGTTTATTTCATGAGTATAAATATTGATGCCTCACCTGTGACAGGTAAAACCATACTTTAAAAAAAACAGTGCCATCTGTTGCACGAAAGAGCAACACACTTTATACTAAATATGTTATGATTCCATTTCAATGTTTCTAATTGCACTGATAAATAGAATTTTCATAACTTTCAATATATTTTTATTTGTATTTAATCATTTTGAGTGATATTGGCTTTGAATTGAGCTGTGTTGTTTACCATGCCGTTCATTTCGTGGGTATGGTTTATTTTTATATTTTTTCATTTGTTTTCATTTAAATTTCTTAACTGTTATTCCTATTTTTCAGTGATGGAAACATCAGATCATTTAATGTTGCCAATTTTCTGATGGGAACATCAGATCATTTGGGAATGCATCGGACGAGGGAGTGGGATATGGTTGGAAGGACAAGGGGACAGGGGAGAGGGGGATAGTGGGGAGGAAGAGGGGACAGGGGAGGGGGGAAATAGAAGGTAGGACGAGGAGGTGGGGGAGTGGGAGATGGTGGGGAGGATGAGGGGATGGAGTGGAGAATGGTGGGGAGGACCAGGGGATGGGGGAATGGTGGGGAGGACGAGGGGATGGGGAATGGTTGGGAGGATGAGGGAACACAGGAGGGGGGAGGACTGGAGAACAGGGGTAGGTAGTTACCTGGTTGATACCTGGTTACCTGGTTGATGGGGTTCTGGGAGTTCTTCTACTCCCCAAGCCCGGCCCGAGGCCAGGCTCGACTTGTGAGAGTTTGGTCCACCAGGCTGTTGCTTGGAGCGGCCCGCAGGCCCACATACCCACCACAGCCCGGTTGGTCCGGCACTCCTTGGAGGAATAAATCTAGTTTCCTCTTGAAAATGTCCACGGTTGTTCCGGCAATATTTCTTATGCTTGCTGGGAGGACGTTGAACAACCGCGGACCTCTGATGTTTGTACAGTTTTCTCTGATTGTGCCTGTGGCACCTCTGCTCTTCATTGGTTCTATTCTACATTTTCTTCCATGTCGTTCACTCCAGTACGTTGTTATTTTACTGTGTAGATTTGGTACTTGGCCCTCCAGTATCTTCCAGGTGTATATTATTTAATATCTCTCTCGTCTTCTTTCTAGTGAGTACATTTGGAGGGCTTTGAGACGATCCCAATAATTTAGGTGCTTTATTGCATCTATGCGTGCCGTATATGTTCTCTGTATTCCCTCTATTTCAGCAATCTCTCCTGCTCTGAAGTGGGGAAGTGAGTACTGAGCAGTACTCAAGACGGGACAACACAAGTGACTTGAAGAGTACAACCATTGTGATGGGATCCCTGGATTTGAAAGTTCTCGTAATCCATCCTATCATTTTTCTGGCTGTCGCAATATTTGCTTGGTTATGCTCCTTAAACGTTAGGTCGTCAGACATTATTATTCCCAAATCCTTTACATGCTGTTTTCCTACTATGAGTACATTTGATTGTGTTTTGTACTCTGTATTATGTTTAAGGTCCTCATTTTTACCGTACCTGAGTACCTGGAATTTATCACTGTTAAACATCATGTTATTTTCTGATGCCCAGTCGAAAACTTTGTTAATATCATCTTGAAGTTTTTCAATGTCCTCAGCCGAGGTAATTTTCATACTGATTTTTGTGTCATCTGCAAAGGATGATACGAAGCTGTGACTTGTATTTTTGTCTATATCTGATATGAGAATAAGGAAAAGCAGCGGTGCAAGGATTGTACCCTGAGGTACAGAGCTTTTCACTGCACTTGGACTAGATTTTATATGGTTGACAGTTACTCGCTGAGTCCTGTTTGACAGAAAACTGAGTATCCAGCGTCCTACTTTACCGGTTATTCCCATTGACTTCATTTTGTGTGCTATCACGCCATGGTCACATTTATCGAAAGCCTTTGCGAAGTCCGTGTATATCACATCAGCATTCTGTTTCTCTTCTAATGCCTCAGTGACTTTGTCGTAGTGCTCAAGTAGCTGTGAGAGGCACGATCTTCCCGCTCGAAATCCATGTTGGCCTGGGTTGTGAAGGTCATTGGTCTCCATGAAATTGGTGACCTGACTCCTAATCACTCTCTCAAATACTTTTATGATGTGCGATGTTAGTGCAACTGGTCTATAATTTTTTGCCAATGCTTTGCTCCCTCCCTTGTGTAGAGGGGCTATGTCTGCTACTTTAAGTGCATCTGGTATCTCCCCCGTGTCCAGGCTCTTCCTCCACACTATACTGAGTGCCTGTGCTACCGGCACTTTGCATTTCTTTATAAATATTAAATTCCATGAGTCTGGACCTGGGGCCGAGTGTATGGGCATGTTTTCAATTTCTTTTTCAAAATTTAGTGCGCTCGTGTTTATATCAGTTATATTTACAGGGGTTTGAATATCCCGCATAAAGAAATTGTCTGGATCTTCCTCCTTCATGTTGTTTATTGGAGTGCTAAACATGTCCTCATACTGCTTTTTTAGGATTTCACTAATTTCTTTGTCATCCTCCGTGTATGAACCTTCACTTGTACGAATAGGTCCAATACTGGCAGTGGTTTTTGCTTTTGATTTCGCATATGAGAAGAAATATTTTGGATTATTCTTTATTTCCTGAATTGCTTTCTGTTCTAACTGCCTTTCTTCAGTTTCATATGAGTGTTCCAATTTCCGCTCGATTTCTTCAATCTCCCTATTTAAATTATTCCTTCTTTGACGGGAAATTCGTGTCTGCATAAGCAGTTCCGTTATTTTTTTCCTGCGTTTATAGTGTCGTCTGCGTTCTCTTTCTACGTTAGATCTCTTTCTGGCTTTCCTCAAAGGAACATGTTTCAGACAGACTTGATACGCTTCTGAAGTCAGTTTTTCTATTCCTTCTGTAGGACTTGTATTATTTAGAACAGTTCCCCATGGAATGTTTGTAAGTTCCCTGTTTATTATCTCCTAGTCTATCCTTATATTATTAAAATTGAATTTACTGAATAGCCCCTCTCGCTTTATCAACGTTTTAGGTCTATTCTGAGTATTGATGGTAGTTTGCACTTCAATGAGTTTGTGACCTGAGTATGTGGTATCTGATATCGTAATGTCTCTGATAATGTCTTCATTGTTCGTAAAGACCAGATCTAGAATATTTTCATTTCTCGTTGGCTCCGATATCTGCTGATTGAGTGAAAATTTGTCACAGAATCTAAGTAGTTCTCTAATCTGTGGTTGGTTAGGTCCTGATATATTTCCTGGTATAATATTATTGTTTGCTATTTTCCACCTGAGACTAGGCAAGTTGAAGTCACCTAGGAAGATAATATCAGGTATCGGGTTCTGCAAATTATCAAGGCTATTCTCTATTTTGCTTATCTGTTCTGTGAATTCCTCAGCCGTTGCATCTGGCGGTTTGTATATTAGTATAATCACTAAATTTATTTTCTCTATTTTTAATCCCAGTACCTCTACCACCTCATTTGTAACGTTTAGGAGCTCCGAGCATACAAGGTCTTCCCTAATATACAGACCCACTCCTCCATGTGACCTAATTTTCCTATCACACCTGTATAGGTTATATCCTGGAATCCAGATCTCACTGTCCAACAATTTCCCTGCATGGGTTTCTGTGAAAGCTCCAAATACTGCATTTGACTCCGTGAGGAGGCCATTTATGAACTGTACTTTGTTGTCTGTTCTTGTTTTCAGTCCTTGTATGTTGGCAAAGATGAATGAGGTTACTCTATTAGTGATAGTTGGAATGGGAGACTTTTTCGGCAAGTCCATTATTCGTGGACATAATGAGTTTGTTCTGACCAGTACTGATTGTTGTAGGGCAGTTTTCTGTCGTAGTTGTAGTTCCCTTTCGGTGGGTAATTGTATCTGTAATTCTGGAATGCAAGTGGATCTGGCATCCAGTTCCATACATTCTCCATGCTGCTCCTTTTGAATTCTCTGCCGGTCTGGTATAAAAACATTTATAGAGTTTTCTCCAAATTCATTATCCTGCTTGCAACTCTTTATGTAGCGTTCCGTGCCTTTCACGTGAAAGTGTGGGCAGCTAAGGTCATAGCATTTTCTGTCCTCCAGTGAGGTTTGGCACATGTCAGGATGGAAAAACCTACATATTGATCCAAATCGACACTCACCTTTCCTAAGCATATTTAAACATTTTTTGGGATGTTGGTAACTGCATTCTAATCCTTTCTTATTACCAGCATATCTATGTCTGCATATGCCCTTTGCATAAAATTTGCATAAGTCTGTCCTTCTGTTCTGAATTGCTCTATCGAGAACCGTCGTGGTGTCTGTACCTATCGAGCTGACAGTGCTGTCTGGTACACTTTCTAGTTTACTGTCATCTACATCCTGGCCTACTGAGTCAGAGTTTACAACTTCCTGAGTTTCAGCCTCAGTTTCATCCCTGACTATAGCCTCCGCCCATTGTATATTAGAATTGTTGTTCCTTTCCCACTCCTTCTGGATGGCTGGTAGGCTTCCAATGAATGATGTTTTCCGTTCATGCGTCATGTTATCTAGAAGGTTTTTTAGGATATTCCAAGCTGGCAGGTCATTTTTACACACCCAGAGCAAGTGGCCATCTCTCAGTGCCGTAGTGTTACTCACTCCTGTACAAGCTGAATGGAATCTAGTCTTACAGATATAACATTCAATTCCCGTTACCTTCGTCTTTAAGAAGTTGTTACAGTGGCCACAAATTTGTTTATTTACTCCCATATTGCCTTGCTTTGTTGTATATATCTATATATTTATAATATTATATGTATATTGTATATTTGTAACAATATATATGTATATATATTTATATGTTTAATATTATAATATTATATGTATATCGTATATTTCTAATATTATGTGTGTTATTTTGTTCAAACTTTATGGCAGGTACTTAGCGTAGGTAGCGAGGCTGGTCCCCCGGCCAGTACAGGTGACCTCTTGTGGCCCAGGTTGATGTCACCAGTTTCCAGTTACCCGATTTATAACCACTGATGCCGCCTCTTGCCACTATTCTATATTTCTAGTGTTCTATATTTATAATATTCACTTCCAACTTATATGTTGTTGTGATACCCGTTCCACATCACTGTTCCACGAATCACCGTTCACTATCTTTTTTTTTCCTAATACACGCATGTACACAAGCCTCGTTCACTGGCTCACACGTGGTCTCCCGTTTATTCTCTATTTAACACAAAGTTCTATTGTTAATGACTATTTTCAATTTTCCAGCGGATCACTATGCACTTTGTTATGTCTGTAATCAGTAATCCACGGCAGTAGTCCTACGAATCCCTGTTAATGTCACGATTTTAACGGAGCGCGCACGGTACGTCTACCCCCTCCCTCGACCTCGACTCGACTCAGCTGAGTTGTGGCTCAGCAGCGCAAATGTGTTGCTGAGCCACAGCAACGCGTAGCTGGGTACAACTAGTAGTATAATAAAAACAATAACAGTATGGTGGGAGGAGGAACGTTGGCGAGTAAGGTGTAAGGAGTAAGCTATGTGTTGGAGGAGTGAGGGAAGGGTGGCTGGGTGTGGCAGCTCACAATTGCAGAGGTCTGAGTGTGTTGCTGGTGAAGGTATATAGTGTTTGATAGTGTATAGTATGTAAATATGTTGAAAATATACATAAATGAACATGAAACATTGGATATATGAGCAATATATGTGGACACATTTGAGACATATAACACAGTCTTGGGACAGTGCTGATGTTCTACTGCCATAATATTGTGTATGTGTTCATTATACATAGGATTGGTTTCTTTTCAATAAAAAACAAAACAAATGTTTATGGAAATGAACGCAAAAAATGAAACAAAATTATTTGTGGGAACTCGTGCATGTTGAAACTGGCAGGCGACTGGCTCCGGGAGTCTATGTCACGGACTACCACCAAATCGTGAACTCACACGCCATTTACCGGACCCCATTGCGGCCAAAGTAATTCCCCGCCAAACGTACACCGAAACTACGACGTTGGTACAACGTTCGAACAAGTTTTAACACCTCCTAACCAGTTATAACAACCAATATAGCAAGTTGTAACAACGTTCTAATACGTCATAAGCATGTGAAGCCAAGATGTAACATCTTTATTACAAGTTGTAACAAGCGGAAAATAGAGACAGTTACAGTTTGTGTTTCCAGGGATTTAAGTGCAATTTCGACCTTTTGTTAACATATCCATACTCATGGAAGGGTTTTTGACACTTACAAAAGAGAAAAGAATTTTTTTCCAGAGAATTTATTTCCTGCGCACACGGAAGGGGGGTACCGTATTTGGAAGCCGAGCAGCCCAGTGGATAAGTTGCTAAATAGTCTAGGCTAGAGTTGTACATACCAATAATACAATTCCAGTCTAAAACTATCCTACCCCTGTGGGTTGGCATAAAATAACACAAATGATGGGCAATATTGGTATACATATAGTGTTATGTTTTCTTGGATTTTTTGCAGTTTTTGATATACAGAATATACACTTGTTGGAAATACGTGTATATGAAATTTTACTATATACAGTTAATGTTGTCTCTCTGGCCACAATCTTCTGTGAAGATCAGTATCACTGATCAATTTACTAGTCACATATGCCCTAGACTCCCGTGACTGATTTTCACGAAATAGTCTGGAAAAATGTATATGAGTGGTATTACCACCAAGAAAATAATGGTTATATGGTGTGACCAATTTAATGTAGTTATTAACACGAGGTTATTAATTGTGAGCAGTTGCTCTAGGCGACCTAGTTATCCTCAGCTCTGTGTGAGGTATAGGTCTGAACATTGTGGGTAATTAACTATAACCCACTAAAGCCAGATGTAGACATTGGATTTATTCTGGTAATTTAATACTAGGAAATAATGGGGTTAGGGTATAATATATGTGTCGAAGTTTGCTGTTAGTCGTAACTAATAATGAATATATAGCCTAGTACCTGATAATACTACTTAATTAATAGTAGACTATAAACAGAGTTAGTATATGATTAAATATAATGGATTATATAGGACCAGTAATTTAACTTCGTATACTGGACCGTAAATATTTGTGAATTTATAATGGTTTATGTAGATCAGTAATTTATTTGAATGTGTTGGTCTATGAACCACTAATATTTAAAGAATTAATTTATCCGGTTCTAAGTCGACCAAAAAGGATGAGGAAATCTGGCTCCAGAATAATGATAATAAATCTAATATATAATTCGAAGGATCATTCTTATGAAAATAAAATAAATTAGAGAACCAGTGCCTATGGATGTCTTATATAAAGTGTAACTGAAATCTATTAATGTATAATAATGAACTGTAGTTTACTGTAAACTATAGAGCCAAATCCCTCCGCACACTTTGGGGGGGGGGATTAATTTGTAAAGAGAAATTAATGCCCTTTAAATAATAAAATAATGAGATGTTAATGCATATAAATTCATATATCACATGTATGAATAATAAACAGGCATATGATATTAATAAATCAGTGAATTAAAGGTTATCTACAAAGAAAGTATTGACAGCTTAGCTGTAGGTAAGAATAATAGGATGCGCCTCGTAAACTCATAAAACTCGTTGCCGTAAACTTGTTTCAACAGCCTACTCTGGGAATATGTGATTGTTGAGGACGTTATCGTCTCTCTTACGCTTGTACTCCAGCTGAACGACAATTCACATGTAAAATCTATATGAGAATATATAGTTACTCATGTATTCATAAAAATTAATGTGGGAAATTGAAATTGAAATTGAAATGTTTATTGAGGTAAAATACACACAAAGGGATGAGGTAGCTCAAGCTATTCTCACCCCATTCAGTACAACGTGTTAATATATACATAGACACACATCACAAATAAACACATTACCAAACATTCTGAGAGGTAAAAATATACATTTCCTCCCTCACAAGTAGTATGGTATCAGACGTACACACAAATACTTTTATGACCTAGGTATACTGTACCTAGACAATTTGCAAGACACCTGCAGATAATTCAACAAAATATTACAATCTTGGTGCAAAATTCTTATATCTCTCAAGAATATCATCAACCTTTCCGTTGTGACACATCCAGGCTATTTGTTCAAGAACAGTCCTTATCTCAGTGTTTCTATATACATTAATCAACGGATAATCAAGAATATAATGGGCAAGGGTGTGAGACCTTAACATACCACATAGTTTACACTTCGTGTCATTATCATGAACATCTATCCCATATTCCCAGTAATATTTGTACCCAAGCCTGAGCCGCATGTACACAGAGTCACTCCAAGCATTTCTCCTTTTACCATAAGTGAAATGGGTGTTTTGACTCACATACATGTAGTGTTGCATGGTTTGACTTCTCTCATACATTATCTCTCTCCTCTACACTCCCGCCTGTGCCTGAATATTTCTGAGTTTGCTTCTTATTTGTCTCATTGTGAATTCACATTCAATGTCAACTTGTGGTTTTGATGTGGCACGTTTGGCCAAGTCATCCGCCACCTCGTTGAGCACTATTCCAACATGAGATGGAATCCACATGAATTTCACACTATAACCTTTCAGCTGTATCTCAGTTATTCTTCTCTTACAGTCCTTTTCTATAGACATGAAGACTGGGTTTCGACTGTTTAAGGACTCCAGTGCTCCTCGGCTATCGACAAATACAAAAACATTTTTGTCGTCATGACGTACTTCCTCCAAACACGCCAGAATGGTCTGCAGTTCAGCTTGTGTGGATGATATATAATTACTAAGCCGGAGTTCAATTATCCTGTCCACAGTCCCAAACTCCGTATAATCCCTTATGAGGACACCACACCCTGCCCTGCCATCCTCCGCCACCGACCCGTCGCAATATACATGTAAACTGTTGCCTCTTGGTAACCGAGATATCATGCTTCCATACAAACACCGTAATTGTCCCGGTTCATGATGAATCTTTTTCACCTTGAGGGGTACAATTTCGACGTCTATTTTCTGTACTTTCCAGGGAGCAGACATATTACACTGTCGAGAGGGTTTACAGCAGTCAAGTACGTCGTATTCCCTGAGGTCATGAGCTAATCCTCTCGTATAGCGTGTCTCCCTCAGTTTCCTGGAAGTGTGTACGTCACTCAAGCAGGTCTGAACGCTCTCAAACAGCTTATCCCCTCCTTTTCTCCGCATGAAACGAATAGATACTCTAGTGTTAATGTCACGGACTCTATCACACACACTCTGTAAATTTAATTCCATTCTCATTATTTCAATCATTGCATTTCTTAGACATCCAAGAATAATCCTCATAGCCTCGTTCTGTATCAGCTCTATTTTTTTAATTCTGCCTTGGCCTGTGTAAGACAATACGGGTGCTGCGTAGTCTATCAGGGATAGAACAGTGCTTATGTATAACATCCGCAAGATAGGTACCCCAACACCTTTACCAGAAAAAGCCAGTGCTTTTAGAGGATGCAGACGGGCTTTACATAAGGTGCTGATATGATTTATTTCAGCATTTTTACTCTCACATGTGTATCCAACATACATGCCCAGATACTTGTACTTCTGTACACGGCTCAGTTCCACACCATTTAGAGTAAGTGTTATATTTCTTCGTTTCCTATACTCGTATTTGGTTTTATCTGCATTTATAACTAAGCCTAACTTGTGACAGGTTGTACCAAGTATGTTAAGAGCATCTTGAATTTTGTTCCCAGAAGTGCCTTGTATAAGAATGTCATCAGCATATATGATCGTCGTGACCCCTGGAGGATACATCTCTGATGCTAATCTGTTCATTAATACATTGAATAAGGTGGGACTTAATACTCCCCCTTGTGGGGTACCTAACTGAAACCTCCGTCCCTCAGACATGTATCCCTGGTAATACACCTGACCTTTTCTGCCTTGTAGATAATCCCTTATCCAGTGTAGCAATCTCCCTGTTATTCCCAGATTGGCTAATTCGTATAAGATTACTTCCCCATTGGCTTTATCAAATGCTCCTTGTAGATCAACAAAAACTCTACAATTGTCATCCACATTAGACAAACACTTTAAGAGACAATCCGCAGTACTTTTGCCTTAGATAAAACCAAAGAGATTACTGGACATGTTATCACCTACAAGGTAGAGTAGCCTATTTAACAAAATCCTTTCCATCATTTTACAAAAGCAGGATATTAAGGAGACAGGTCTGTAGCCTCCGTTTGACTTAGGGATAGGAATGATGACAGCCTCTTTCCATTTTCTTGGTAACTTTCCCTCTCTATAACTCATATTAAACAAATCAAGTAAGGGATTAGGTTTCATACCGACTAAATAATTAAGTATGTCATACGTTACTCCATCTTTTCCCGGAGCAGTAGAGCTGCCACTTTTTATAGCATCCAGTAGCTCATCGTGGGTTATCTCAGTGCATGTTATAGATCTTGTATTTAAGGCACATAAAGTTACTCCATTTCTAAAATTTTCCCATGACTCAATGGTGACTCTCGTGTCTGCAGGTAAGGACTCCATACCAGCAGCACTTGCCCATTTATCTACTAACTCATTAGCAACTTTCCCTGGATCTGAGTGAGCAATGAATTTGGTCTTACAACCCCTGATTTTGTTTACTGCTCTCAATATGTCTTTAAGGTTCTTAGTATTACCAATGGACTGAGCAAATTCTTGCCAGTATCTGTCCCGCGCCTCCTTCCTCACCTGACTGCATTCCCTAGCCACTTCCAACATTGTATTTTTCTCTTCATCCCTCATTCCATTTTTTAACCATGCTCTATGCGCACTCCGTAGCATTCTCTCCCATCCCTTGACTTGCTGATCATTGGAATATTTAAATTTCTTAGGTCCGTGCGTCTTGCTTCCCCTGCCCCCGTTATTTTCCCTCTGTACTAATTTCTCTATGTTCTCGACCATGTCCTCGTAAAAACTATCAACGCAGAGCGGCGTGTAATGTTGATACCAATCTCCCATATTTTGAATAAAATAATTTTTCATATCTTTATTAATATTTAGCCTTTTCCTTTGAAAGTGGACTTCTTTTTTCCCCAGTGGTAGTTCAACGTTCAAGGCAAAGTGGTCACTAAGTAGTTCCCGAACAACCCGAGCCTCCCCCATAATCCCCTGAGAGTTTAAAACGCAGGCATAGTCAAGCCGTCCTCCCCTGATGTGAGTTGGTTCATTGTTTCCCAAGAGACAGGTATCTGGATGATCTTGTAGAAACTGTAACCACTTGAGCCCATTAGCATTAATACTACCCACTGACCCAAGGCTTGTGTGCCGAGCATTAAGGTCCCCAATGACCAGTGAAGGATTAGTATAAATGCAGTCAGGTAAATAGTTAGCGTCGAAGCAGTTCCTGGATGCATACAAATTAACTACAATAAATTCCCCTTCCCTTAATGATAATTTAACACAGACACTCTCTATACCTTGCGTTTTTGATGGCGGTTCTACTAACTCTGCTGGTATGGAGTTCTTAACATAAATTGACGTGCCTCTGATGTTATTTGCAGCGAAGAGGTGAAACCCTTTATAGCCATTTAATTTCAATAATCCTTCATTCCTATCCCCTGTCTCTTGGAGAGCTACAACATCAATATCATTTCCCATCACATAACAATGAACATCTGTAACCCTGTTTCTTAAACCATTAACATTCCATGACAACACTTTCAGTCTAGGGTGATCCATTATTAATCAATTCACTGCCTAAGTCATCCCCAATAAGTTCACTAAATGATAGCCATACCTTGTATAACATCTCCCACCTCCTCCCAAGTTCACCAGTAAAAGCGACATTGCGATTCTCAAGAGATTTTTTCAGTCCTGTGACGTCCATTATTGGCCCAAATGATTCTTTCATTTTATGTGTAATTATAGGGTTCTTCCTTTCCCTACGACTATCATCATTCACACACACTTCACTTTCCTTCATTTCATCACTCAATATTTCATTTTTGTCCTCAACCACTATATCCTGACTATCCTTCACCGTTTTGTGATTGTCCTTGACCTCCTGAACGTTTAATTTAGCCTCGATGGACTCGATTCTCTGCCCCAGATTTTGGAGGAACTCACCAACTTTTTTAAGTTCAGCCCACACTTCCTTGACCATATTATTATGACCCTCTTTCTGAGCCACAGTAGCCACTTCACTCACCGTTACACTGTCACTGCCGGAGTCCTGAGTGGTGGCGTGGCTGCTTGTTGCTGGAGCCTGTCTAAGTAAAGGTGACTCCTTTACCCACGCATTCGTCCGGTTCACTGGCACTGTTTGGGGCAGACTGTTTTGCTGTGCTCCCGGTGTCTGGGTAAGAGCTCTTGCTTGCTCTGTAACATTCACCGGCCGGAGAACAGCCATACTCGGCCTCTTGTTACACACAGCCGAGCTCGCATTGTGAACACCTCCACAGTTGCAGCATCTGGGAACTATTTTCTCACCCAGATTCAGTCTGTTTCTACACACAGTAGAGAGGTGAGACTTTCCGCAGAAACGACATCGTGGATCATTTTGACAGCTCCAGGATTTATGCCCCCATCTGCAGCATTTCAGGCATATTATGGGCTCTTCCACATACTTTGCTACATGCCTGTAGCCAGCCCTGGTGATGAACACTTTCTCGGGTACGTCACCTCTCACTAGAGCCACCACCTGACTCCTAGCTTCACCTTTAATAAGGTGACGCTTGGCCCACACAAATCGTTGGTCGTCGAGTATAAACTCGGGGTCCAGAATCTGAGGGTATTTATAGATAATTACCTTCGTCAGCTTCTCGTTCCCCTCCGGTATTTCCATAAGAATTCCATCATATCCTTGCTGGCTAAGAAACGTCACTGCCTCCATAGAACCTACCGTTAAGTAAGGTCTGTTTACACCTTCCTTCAGCAGGGGCTCGAACTTGCGGTGTTCTCTTCCGAGTTTGACGGTCCACAGCAGCTTCTGATGATAGGCCAACGTGCATGAGGCAGGGAAGAGAAGCCTCCATCTCCGCTGATCCTCACCTTCCTGACATCGTTCCGTCCGTTTGTCTGCATCAGTCTCGGCGTCGTTCTTCATTCTCTTGTCGTTTCCGTTAAGTGTATTACTGTCCACACTACGCCTTGCCTCCTGTCTTCTTCGTTTCTTCTTATTCCTTGTCAGAACTTCTAGATACTCGCCCTCCTCGTCTGACTGGCTGCTTTCAGAGTCCATGTTAATAACGCCGTGAGAAGTAGCCATGTCTTCTGGTGACTGAGTCTCCATCTCAGTACCCAGCATGGGGGGAGGGGGGGGGGAAGGTGCGGAGCAGGTATCTTGACCCGACCGCGTCCCAGGTAAGACTGATTAATGTGGGGAGATAGGGGGAATGAAACTTACGGGTTTGTTTTAAAGGGTATACATCACGACAACAAACCATCCAATCTAACTTATTAAATGTATGCCACAAAAAATACTGTAGGACAAACTGGTTTGCCGGGCACAGTGTCTGAGATAATGAAGCGGTTGCGTCTTGATGGCATTTGTAGATGCACGGATAGCTCGATATTAAAACGATGATACGACCAGCTTGAGACACTCTCCCTGATCGTGGTGTCACTTGCCAAGTCTCCCTCCTCTCGGGTGGCTCGCGCATGCGCAGTCATGCTGAGACGCGCTAAATATTTCCTATGATATGTTTAACTTCCCGAGTTAATGGAGCTATGGTTTATCAGAAATTAAAGAGATTTAATTTGTCCTACTTGACAACATTTAAATTCTTGTTTCTTAATAATTAAATGAACGTTGTTCAATAGAAGAGAGTGCTGGATAGAAATTCAGTCATATGTGAATGCGCTGGAGTAACGGTTCGTAACTGTATGAATTATTACCAGCAAATAAACTATATTGCTTAATTGCATATAAATATATTAGCAGATATAATTCACTGAATATATTCGGGACAATACAATTATTAAATTTTGATTCTCATTAAAGAATGTGAAAATAAGGAGAACTTAATACAATTCTCGTGAATGTAAATAATTTCCCTTTAGTCGTGTGGGCTGATGCAACACCCGACTAGAATTTCTGGGAAAATGAGGCGTTAATTAAATGATGTTAATTTGACTACTCTGCTGGTTAATAGTGTTAGTAAAATATAATAAATAGTACAAGAATTGTTTCTTAAGATACTAGGTGTTAGTAAATAAGTGTTGGAAATTTCCAACACCATTAATCAGATCCATCAACCACCAACCATAACAATCACTGCCACCAACAATACCCATAACCCACCATTGCCACCAATCACAAACTACTACCACTAACACTAACCAAAACCCACCACCACTAGGGATTCTCCATTAAGTGAAAATAATGAAGAAACTATTCTGAACCCACCTTTATTATGCTCCTGTTTTATTTCTACTAATTTATAATAATTTAGAAATATATTTTTTATATATTTCTACATTTTAATTACCATCAGTCACGAAAACGACATTTATACAACATTTAAGGTTACCAAAAGGTGTCAAATTTGGATTAACCAACGTTGTGTAGTAAGTTGTGGCACCCTATTTACGACTCCATGCAATAACATTTCTATTACGTTGTTAAATTTATGGTTGTATACTGGGTAAAGCTGTAGTGGATGAGGCTTTATCCTCGTTGATTGACTCGATGAAAGGATTTATCCTGGCTTGAGATTTATTCTCAAATAATTCATCCTCCCAGATCTTGCCTCAATAGCATCCACTTTATTTGAAGTACTGGCTGCTTTCTCTGAGGCAAGTTTATTGAATAAGTGATCAAACCTGGCTCGTGTTTCATCTTCATACTGGGCTAGGTCAGACATGAATTGTTTCATGCCTTACCGTTTTATTTTGTTGTCGTGGAGCTGGGTTTGGTAAGATTTGCTTTAAGTATATTTGGTTAGAAAAATTTATCCAGTTAGAATTGGAGCTTTAATAGTGGGATTTTCAACTAACGATAATTAATTAGAAGCTCATGTAACAACTTTTCACATTGACTGAGTTCTCTTGTTAGTTGACGTTTACATGCTGCTAAAGCACTTTTTGCTTTCTGAGGAATAGCCATAGTGACTGTTTAGTTGGATTTTGCAGAGCCTAAAGTATTATTGCTATTGTTACTAGGGTACTTGCTTATACCTGGTTGATACCTGGTTGATGGGGTTCTGGGAGTTCTTCTACTCCCCAAGCCTGGCCCGAGGCCAGGCTTGACTTGTGAGAGTTTGGTCCACCAGGGTGTTGCTTGGAGCGGCCCGCAGGCCCACATACCCACCACAGCCCGGTTGGTCCGGCACTCCTTGGAGAAATAAATCTAGTTTCCTCTTGAAAATGTCTACGGTTGTTCCGGCAATATTTCTTATGCTTGCTGGGAGGACGTTGAACAACCGCGGACCTCTCACGTTTATACAGTGTTCTCTGATTGTGCTTATGGCACAATCAGAGTCCTTATAATAGTCCTTATAATCCTGAGAAAGTACTAATGATAGTAGCCTACGGTCAGATTTCTATCACTAGGGTAAAATCCTACATCCTTGGAGGTTAGCTCAAAATATTAAATTGTATATATATATATATATATATATATATATATATATATATATATATATATATATATATATATATATATATATATATATATATATATATATATATATTTTGGTAGCAGTCTTTCCTGTAGACATATTTTATTAAATATGACCGAAAAAGTAAGATTAATAATTCTAACACGAATTTTCTCAATCTTTCGTACATTATGCTTCACTGTTGGAGGTAAATCAAAAATCACTTCTCCAAAATTCATTTTTATTTCTAGTCTGACGCGACACGGGCGCGTTTCGTAAAACTTATTACATTTTCAAAGACTTCACAAATACACAACTGATTAGAACTTGCGTTTCCCTGTTTTTATATCTACATTTGAGTGAGGTGGGAAGGGTGATGTGGCATTACATTTGAGTAAGATGGGAAGGATGATGTGGCATTAGAGGATATTAATAGGGTATTAAAAGTATCAACACAAGACAGAACACGAAACAATGGATATTGAATAGAAGTGTTTGTAGAAAGCCTATTGGTCCATATTTCTTGATGCTTCTATATTGGAGCGGAGTCTTGAGGTGGGTAGAATATAGTTGTGCAATAATTGGCTGTTGATTGCTGGTGTTGACTTCTTGATGTGTAGTGCCTCGCAAACGTCGAGCCGCCTGCTATCGCTGTATCTATCGATGATTTCTGTGTTGTTTACTAGGATTTCTCTGGCGATGGTTTGGTTATGGGAAGAGATTATATGTTCCTTAATGGAGCCCTGTTGTTTATGCATCGTTAAACGCCTAGAAAGAGATGTTGTTGTCTTGCCTATATACTGGGTTTTTTGGAGCTTACAGTCCCCAAGTGGGCATTTGAAGGCATAGACGACGTTAGTCTCTTTTAAAGCGTTCTGTTTCGTGTCTGGAGAGTTTCTCATGAGTAGGCTGGCCGTTTTTCTGGTTTTATAGTAAATCGTCAGTTGTATCCTCTGATTTTTGTCTGTAGGGATAACGTTTCTATTAACAATATCTTTCAGGACCCTTTCCTCTGTTTTATGAGCTGTGGAAAAGAAGTTCCTGTAAAATAGTCTAATAGGGGGTATAGGTGTTGTGTTAGTTGTCTCTTCGGAGGTTGCATGGCTTTTCACTTTCCTTCTTATGATGTCTTCGATGAAACCATTGGAGAAGCCGTTATTGACTAGAACCTGCCTTACCCTACAGAGTTCTTCGTCGACTTGCTTCCATTCTGAGCTGTGGCTGAGAGCACGGTCGACGTATGCGTTAACAACACTCCTCTTGTACCTGTCAGGGCAGTCGCTGTTGGCATTTAGGCACATTCCTATGTTTGTTTCCTTTGTGTAGACTGCAGTGTGGAAACCTCCGCCCTTTTCCATGACTGTTACATCTAGAAAAGGCAGCTTCCCATCCTTTTCCGTCTCGTAAGTGAAACGCAGCACGGAACTCTGCTCAAATGCCTCCTTCAGCTCCTGCAGATGTCTGACATCCGGTACCTGTGTAAAAATGTCGTCAACATACCTGCAGTATATGGCCGGTTTCAAGTTCATGTCGACTAAGACTTTTTGCTCGATGGTACCCATGTAGAAGTTTGCAAACAGGACACCTAGGGGAGAACCCATAGCGACCCCATCTACTTGCTTATACATGTGCCCATCCGGGCTCAAGAAGGGTGCCTCTTTAGTACAAGCTTGGAGTAGTTTCCTCAGAATACTTTCTGGCATGTCAAGAGGAGTACAGGCTGGATCACGATACACTCTGTCGGCTATCATTCCGATTGTTCCGGAATGAATTTTGGAGAAGTGATTTTTGATTTACCTCCAACAGTGAAGCATAATGTACGAAAGATTGAGAAAATTCGTGTTAGAATTATTAATCTTACTTTTTCGGTCATATTTAATAAAATATATATATATATATATATAATCTTTGGACAACACCCACCAGTGGGACTCGAACCCAGAAAGCACAACTACCTTCCAGTAGCTGGCATAACTAGTATGCTTTAACCCACTACGCCATCAGACCTTACAAAAGAAGTAGATAGTTCGAGATATATATCTCAAACATCTCTACCTCCCGAAGGCACCAGATGAGTGAGGGGTCAGTCTGCATTTTTCGTCAAGCCACTGTCAATGTGAGAGAACTCGTGTCCAGCTTATAAGCCTATACTTGCATTAACCACAAGTGATTTTTCTGGGTTCGAGTCCCACTGGTGGGTGTTGTCCAAAGATTGTTTATCTTCACTTGTGGTTTATGCAAGTATAGGCTTATATATATATATATATATATATATATATATATATATATATTAGTATATTTTGGTAGCAGTCTTTCCTGTAGACATATATTATTAAATATGACCGAAAAAGTAAGATTAATAATTCTAACACAAATTTTCTCAATCTTTCGTACATTTCTTTTCACTGTTGGAGGTAAATCAAAAATCAATTCTCCAAAATTCATTTTTATTTCTAGTCTGACGCGACGCGAGCGCGTTTCGTAAAACTTATTACATTTTCAAAGACTTTAGTTTACAAATACACAACTGAATAGAACTTACGCATCTCCGATTTTGTTTTTATATCTACATTTGAGAGAGGTGGATGGGGTGAGGTGGCATTAATAGGGTATTAATTTCATCAATACAAGACAGAACAAGAGGTGGCATTAATTGGGTATTAATTTCATCAACACAAGACAACACGAAACAATGGGTATTGAATAGAAGTGATTGTAGAAAGCCTATTGGTCCATATTTCTTGATGCTTCTATATTGGAGCGGAGTCTTGAGGTGGGTAGAATATAGTTGTGCATTAATTGGCTGTTGATTGCTGGTGTTGACTTCTTGATGTGTACACATCAAGAAGCCAATTAATGCACAACTATATTCTACGCACCTCAAGACTCCGCTCCAATATAGAAGCATCAAGAAATATGGACCAATAGGCTTTCTACAATCACTTTTATTCAATACCCATTGTTTCGTGTTCTGTCTTGTGTTGATGAAATTAATACCCTATTAATGCCACCTCTTGTTCTGTCTTGTGTTGATGAAATTAATACCCTATTAATGCCACCTCACCCCATCCACCTCTCTCAAATGTAGATATAAAAACAAAATCGGAGATGCGTAAGTTCTATTCAGTTGTGTATTTGTAAACTAAAGTCTTTGAAAATGTAATAAGTTTTACGAAACGCGCTTGTGTCGCGTCAGACTAGAAATAAAAATGAATTTTGGAGAATTGATTTTTGATTTACCTCCAACAGTGAAAAGAAATGTACGAAAGATTGAGAAAATTCGTGTTAGAATTATTAATCTTACTTTTTTGGTCATATTTAATAATATATATATATATATTTTATATATATATATTTTATATATATATATATATATATATATATATATATATATATATATATATATATATATATATATATATATATATATATATATATATATATATATATATGTGTGTGTGTGTGTGTGTGTGTGTGTGTGCGTGTGTGACCAAGCCTGAATGGTCCCCAGGCATATATGCAACTGAAAACTCACACCCCAGAAGTGACTCTAACTCATACTGCCAAGAGCACTATACAACTGATGTACAGGGAACCTTATCCACTCGATCATCACGACTGGACAAAAGCTGATGGTAGCCGAGGCTATTTGCCCATCAGCCCGCTGGCACTCTGATGGTAATTTTGGACATAGTATTTTATCAAATCACCTCATTCTTTGGGGCACATGTGAGTTTTCAGTTGCATATATGTCTGGGGACCATTCAGGCTTGTTTGCATTTGTGTTCCTCATGTGTACCCCAAAGAATGAGGTGATTTGATAAAATACTATGCCCAAGATTACCATCAGAGTGCCAGCGGGCTGATGGGCAAATAACTTCGGCTACCATCAGCTTTTGTCCGGTCGTGATGGTCGAGTGGATAAGGTGCCCTGTACACCAGTTGGCATAGTGCTGGCAGTATGGGTTCGAGTCACTTCTGGGGTGTGAGTTATCAGTTATATATATATATGTATATATATATATATATATATATATATATATATATATATATATATATATATATATATATATATATATATATATATATATACACAAATGATTTGAGTGGTAATCAGTGTCACTGTTGTATATACTTTAGGCTACTTCCTCAAAATCACCCTTGATTGGTGTAGGCACTAATTAACACTCAAACGTGAAATGATAATAGGTAAATATATAAATTAGGTAAATAATTATAGATACACAACGAAACTCGTGTTGGTATAGATCCCACCATATAAAATGGTCTTCATAATAAATTAATTGTACTAGTTTGTTCAATATTTAGTTCAACTAGTCAATGGTAGCCTCTTCTTAGCCTCTAGTGTTATTTGGAAGTATCAATTATTTTATTAGTGACTTCGCAAAAATAAACACTACAAATTTTGTGTGGATAAACTCTGCGAAGATGAAGCCACAATTTGGCTGGAGGTAATTTATGCGGTGTCACTCTGCAGATATAAAAATGCCACACAATTCATGGTTAAACTCGGTGAAAACCACTGAGATTAGGCTGGGTGGCCAGTCTGTGATTGGGTATTTGTTTATAAGATATTGTTTACTGATTCCTTAATTTAATATTAGTGTAGCTCTCTAGACTATCCCGGTTCGAAGACCCAATCATATGGGCCTGAGAACTAGTGTATTTGTAGATTTAATGAAAAAGTGGCTAATTCTGGTTCATCCGGTTTGATGTAGACCAATCATGTTGGGAAAACATACCTTATTTGTTTATTTTATTTATTTATTAAGAAATTTATATTAATTTATTTCTTATGTTAATGTATTTGTTTCAATAATGGACGGTTTGATACTAAATTCCCACAAATCATTTCCTTCACAAGCTGGGGCGTTCATTAATTATATGATATATCAATCGAAATTAATCAATTGGTAGACATTTACTACAAATGTCAAGACACCAAGGTTAGTAAACTAAATTAAACAAATGCAGCTGATCTGTATGGTTGTTTATGGCCTGGTCAACCAGATATGAACCCCAGTGATTAATAGACTAATACTCCCCTAGGTGATGCTAGTGTGATCACATGTCATGTGTTGTAACAGTTAATTGTTGCTAATTCTTCTTTACCTTCAATTACACTTGTCAAAAGGGTATGGAACACAGTAATAATCGTAACCAATATATGACGGCTATATCAGGGGAAATTATTGTAATTTATTAGATAAGATTGAATTCGTATTTACCCTGTTTTTTTATTTTATTTTATTTATGCATATACAAGAATGTACATAAGGAATGTGAGGATACAAATATTTTTATTACAGTCTTGTAAAGCCACTAGCACGTGCAGCGTTTCGGGCAGGTCCTTAATCTAAGAAAATTTTAAGGAGGTAAATACTTGCAAAAATTATAGACAAAAAAATGATAACAGATTACATGAAATGAAAAAAAGATGAGAGAAAATTGTAGGTACAGTATATTAAAGCACATAGGTAGCTGAGATTGATTGCAATGACAGCTTGAATGGTAGTTGACAAAAAATTGGTAGGCACAATACAGCAGAAACAATATAAGATTGGTTGCAATGACAGCTTGAATGGTAGTTTACAAAAATTGGTAGTCACAATACAGCATATGGCTACTGCGTGTCCTAACCAGTATACCCCTAATCTACCTGCATTACTGGCAAGGAATGACTAGATTAAATTAATGGGTTATCGGGTAAAGAACACTTCCCTTATTGTTGACGAAGATCGTGATGACGCTGGGAATTTGTACTTCACATAACCCTGCGTCTAGAGGAATATAATTGTGTAGCTACAAGCATTTTCCAAGCGAGACTTGTTGTTAAAATTAACGGCATTTGCCTCCTTCCCGGCTTGAGAGACGAATCTCTCTCGCCAGTTCCTGTGGGAAAAACCTGCTGGGATTGATATAAGAGGAGACTACCAGGGACTTGTACTGAACTAAATTAAAAATTTACTGTCTGCAAATTAATTCAATTAAAACCTCTAGCTAGGGTCATAAATCCTAGCTCTTCTTTTCCTAATGACAGATTGTTGGCTGTAAGGGACAGGTGGGGTGAATGACTTAGTTGATAGAAGTTCCAGTCCACCTGTAGACAGGGATCTCACATCAGCTTGTATTTTATACAAGGATAAGATTTAATAAATTCAGTTATATGACTGAACACTGGCTCTGTTTAAATCAGGGATTTAAACATACCTAGTCTAACCTAGCACCATAACTATTAACAGCCAATATGTACTTATACTATAAACAACAAATTAAATTGTAAAAGTATAATAAATGACCTTAAATGTAGTCTAAATACTGTTAACTAAGTACTAGAAATTATATTCAATTAAATGAACTTAAATGATAACTTAAAAATAACTAAGCAAGCAATTGATAACTTAATTTATATATTCAAGTATATATGCAATGTATTTATTCAATTTATGATACAGTTAGCTTGACTAAATCTCTTCCAACACTATGGACACTTATGAGGTTCTTTCTTATTGCGGCTGAATTCTTTTCTGACACAATGGACACTCATGAAGTTTAGTGATTGGATAAAGATTCACAGCTACACTACAATTTTAATAAACTTACTGTAAAATGAGGCGTTGCCTCGCTTTATTACCGACAGACAGATTTATAGAATATTAAAGTTATACAAGCATACAATTGGCCAATTAATACGCTACTGTAATAACCTTCAATATACTTATCTGAAGCCGGGTGCCTGTCTGACAAGTTAGCCAGACTGATTAATTCTCTTGTCGAGTTTAGGCACTATATTTTGCTACAGCGTTGCTGTTTGATGTACTAGTAGCGTTGCTACTTGGATTTTTCTTTAACTGCGTTGCAGAAGAATGATATGTTGATGGTGAAGGTGGAGCCAAGTCACTGAGTGCTCCGCTCTACACTTATAGATATAAATGTTCTAGGAATTTTCCTTGTAAATATTGTCCAGGTACTCCCCCAGTTCTAGAGAGTATTCTCTGGTGATAAAGAAAACAAGATAAGGTGTCCTAAGCCAAATGTTCGCTAAGGATCCATCACTTGTTCACCGAGCTGTAAACAAACGTGAAGTGCCCCGGGCTTTGTTGGTGGGCGCTTCACTCCCCCCCCCCCCCCCCCCCATTGCCCTGCCATGCTTTCTGTGCACGGTAGCCTTCTATGAATATTGATTGATTATTTTTACAGTCTAGACTTATGATTAAAATAAGATGTGATTATAATATAATTAGAGATAAGATTTAAAAATTATTAGTAGTATTTGATAACACCACTGATTCTTATTAAGGATTCGATTTTTAACCCTACCGGATGTTGAATAAATGTTCCAATAGTTTTTTTTAATTAAGAAATCCTTCTAGAAGCTTCTGGATCCTTGAGAGATCATGTACAAAGTCACGCAGGCATCAAAAGGGCCCTGTCGCGTACGTGTTCATAGTGACATTGTCATCTAGGATCAAGCTATATAATGAATCTATAATGATTCTAATATGATTTTGATACAATTTAGATATGATTTTGATATGATATAGAAATTATACATTTCTTAGATGATTATTAGATATGGTGGGTAAAAATTTCCCACATCTTCCAGAGGGAGAGAACTGGCACAGAGTCCAATACTAAGGACAATATTAACCATATGTATTTATTTACTCTCCATTGCATTGATAATACAAGTGCAAATTTTGCTTGCACTTTTGTGCTGCTGTCCGTTGTGGACGATTGTGTCTGTTAGGAGTCTGTGGGTCTTGTGGAGTTAGAGTGTCTTGAGGTCTCTCAGGATCTAACTGCAGCTGGCTCACTGATTCCATGTGGATGAGTTTGTCCAATGTCTTCAGGGAAGTTCTTCCTTTAGACAGGATTTTGACTATTCTCAAAATCCCCTGACTATCTGGATGGACTGAGACAACTTTACCTAATGGCCAGTCAGCCCTAGGGCCATCACTGTCTACCAAGACAATATCGCCAGATTGGAGATTAGATATATTATGTGGGACATTGGCCCCATAGTGATGTTCTCGTAGAGATGTAAGATATTCTTTTGTCCAAACATCATTCCATTTTTGGATTATGCTGGACAGATGCTTATACCCCTGAACCAACTCGCTCAGACCCACATATGAGGGATCTCTGATCTCATCATCCACTAGAGATGGTACTGGAGTCGGAAGTCTTCCATACATTAGGTGGGCAGGACTTAATGGCTCATGTTGAGTAGGATCCTCAGACAAGTAAGTCAACGGCCGCTTATTCACCCTTGATTCTATTTCCGTGATTACTGTCTGGAGTTCTTGAAGATTGATTTTCTGACGGTGTAGAGATTTTCTCAAGGATCTTTTTACAGTTCCTATTAACCGTTCATAAAATCCTCCGTGCCATGGGGCTCTCGGAGGGATGAATTTCCATCTGCAATGACGCTGTTCCAGTGTGGAAGTAACTGCAGGATGGGAACAGATTTCCCGTAGACATGCTTCTCCAGCTACCAAGTTTGCTCCGTTATCTGAAATCATCAGCTTAGGGCATGATCGGCGTGCTGCGAATCTGCGGAAAGCTTGAATAAATGATTGAGCAGTCATATCGTGTATTACCTCTAGATGTACTGCCCTGGTGGTAGCACAGGTGAACAGACAGATGTATGCCTTGATAGGTTGCTTATCTGCAGTCCCTGTTAGATATATTGCTCCTGTATAATCTACTCCTGTCGTTTCGAAAGGTTGTAGATGGACCACTCGTTCCTTTGGTAGGGGTGGTGGCCCTGGATAAGAGCAAGTTCTTGCATCGTATCTTCGGCATATCATGCAATTCTTCAAGATTGATTTGACTGACTGTCTTCCCTGAGGAATCCAGTACTGCTGTCTGATTTGTGTAAGTGTGTCTAACACTCCTCCATGTTTGATGATTTGTTGATGTGTATGCAACACAATCAACCTTGTGATTAAATGATTTTTTGGTAAAAGCCATGGATGCACGGTATCCATGGCAATCTGCATGGTAAACATGCAGATTGATATCTGCATGTTTAAGTCTCCCTCCACAATGCAGAATGTTGTGATTTTCTTGGTCTATCCACAGACCGAGATTGTGTTTTAACTTATGCGGAAGATTTTCATAGTTATTCCCATAAGTTTCTCTCTGGGCTTGTCTTACCCAATAGATAAGTGCATCTGGAAAAGTGTATTTTATACCTTTTTTCCTGAGATAATGAAACACGTTCTGTGTTACATTGATTAATTTGATGAGCGAGGACTAACGAGTACAATCCAAGACTGATATTGGTGCTTGCTGCCTGGTGGTAGTTATGGTTTGTGTCGTAATGACGTGTGGCTTTTGTTCAGGCCAACTACCATTCACTAACCATCGAGGCCCATGAAACCAAATATCTGCCTTTGCAAATTGTTTAAATGTCATACCTCTTGATAAAAGATCAGCTGGATTATCCTTTGTTGGTAAATGCAGCAATTGAAAGCCTGCGGAAATTTCTTTAATTTCCGAGACGCGATTTTTTATATATGGAGTTGGACAGTTGTCGTTTCGTACCCATTGTAAGACAGATTCATTGTCAGACCATATAATGACATCTTTGATGTTCATGGTAGACAAGACTTGTTTGATATGTACTGCTAAGCGTGTGCCAGTTAGCAGTGCTCTTAGTTCCATCTGAGGCAAAGTCCTCTTTTTTAATGGAGCGACTCTGGCCTTAGAGGTGATAAGATATGATTGATTAGAAGTCACTAAGTAAGCACAAGCTCCAAAAGCTTTGGCTGACGAGTCTGCGAATACATGTAGTGATACTTCTTCATTTTCCTCGACTATGTGTCTCGGAAAGATTATCTTTTCAACTAAAGTTTGTTCTTGAGCCACTTCCATCCAAGCTTTTTGTAACTGGATTGGTAGTGGATCATCCCAACCAACCTTAGCCTTCCAAGCTTCTTGCACCAATAAACGCCACTTGATAGTCAAAGCATTTAGTAGACCAAGTGGGTCGAATACTTTGCTAACTTGTGAAAGCAAATCCCTTTTTGTAGCGATGTAGTAATTTACTGGCACGGATTTGATCGATATTGTGTCCGAGATTAAATCCCAATCCATACCTAACACCTTTTGTGATTCTGGTACGTGATATTCAGGGTAATCTCTTGCTATTTGATTATTCAATGTTGCATTATTAGAGGCCCAAGATTGTAGTGGCATGTTGGCACCTTGTAGCTCCTTGTTGGCCTCTTGATATAATTGTAACAGTTCAGTAGTACTGTTAACTGTCCCTTGAAAATTATCTACATATAGATTTTGACTGATTTCAGTCTTACAGGGACTTGATGATTTCTTCAGATGAGTATCTAGAGTTGCTTGCAATAGAAATGGACTACTTGTCGCCCCAAAATGAACTGATGAGAATCTGAAAGTCACTATAGGACTATTGATATCTTCTGGGTTCTCTACCCATAGAAACTTAGTGAAGTCTCTATCTTCTTCCTGCAAGCCAACTCTGAGAAAGGCCTTACTTATATCTGCTGAATACGCATATTTGTTAAGTCTAAACTTCAACAGTATGTCATACAATTTCTGAGTTAGACTTGGACCTGTTTGCAAACAATCATTTAGACTGGTTCCTTGGGGTCCAGATTTAGAGCTACAATTAAAAACTATCCGTAAAGGAGTCGTTTTTGATTCTCTCATTACAGCCATGTGAGGTAAAAAATGGCCTGTTTGCTTATTGTCATGTTTCACGACTTCGATGAATTTATTCTTTAGTTGTTGAGCAATAATCTCATGATAGAGTTTTAAATGCTCAGGCCTTTTTCTTAGCTTTGCTAATTGAGATTTAAATTGACTGTAAGCCATGTGATAATTGGTAGGTAAGGTTTTATGGTTGATTTTCCATGGTAGCCTTACCCAGTACTGTCCATCATGGTACTGTACAGTTTCTAAGTATTGATTGTATGCAGACATCATCAGGACTTGGTTGTTCAGGAATTATTCCTATGGCATCAAGTTCCCACAATTGATGTACAGATTCCAATCCATCATCAATCATGTGGGGGATTTTAAGTGGTGACTGTTCTTTGCCTAGTCATGCCACTATTACAGTTTCTGTATGATGTGATTTTTCAGGAGTTGAAGGTTCAAGATCTAGTATAGGTCCTGTCATCAATATGCCTCCTGCTGATTTGAGTAAATTCATACCCATAGATTCTTCTGATCCCAGAATGAATCGATGATAGTAGTCAGCTCCAATCAGGATTCCGATATCCCCTATGTAGTCAGAATCAAGCAGAGGATCTGCTAATTGTATTCCTTTTTCTTTTAGGAATTTAATTGTGGCTGTCAGACCAGTCACTTCCATTTCAGTAGGAATTTTATCAACTACTATGGCTTCTACTGTCCTTTGGGATGTACCTAGACAGACATTGAGTTTTACTACTGGAAAGGTTCTACGACCAGAATTAGTAAAAAACCCTGATATGGATGTAGATACTTACTTTGAAGATTTAAGTTGTAAATCTTCTGCCATCTTTTTACTGATAAAGGTTTTATGTGACCCTTGATCAAAAAAGCCTCTAGTTGGAATACAAATTCCTTGATTGCATAGTTCTAGATGTGCAGTAGGCAATATGGCTGTTGTAACAATTTCTGTATCCAAGTCATTGACATTGCTCATTACTGTACAGAATTGTACGGCTGTGGTGGTATTATCATCTTTGGGCTTTGCCTGAGATGCAGGTTGATTATTGGAAGTCTGTGATCTGGATTGAGTGTTAATATCACCACAGAGTGCTGTGTGATGTACACTTTTATGACAATATTGGCAGTTCTGCAATTGAGTGTTACACTCACTTGTATCGTGCTTCCGTCGACAACGGATGCACCTGTTCAGAGATTTCAGTCGATCGATTCGACTGGCACAGCCTTCATAAACTGTGCATTGATAAATGCTATGTGCTTCTTGACAGAATAAACATTTTGGGGCACTTGTAGCTCCTTTTGTCTTATCTGTCTTAGGAGCTTGGTTTCCTACAGTTCTGTTAACTGTGGGGGATATAGCATAAGAGCCAACATTATTCTGTTTCCACTTTGCAGAAGAGGAATTTTGTTGCCTTGATTTTTGACTGCCATTTTGGACATTTTTGTTTTTGTCCATGGATTCACCTTTGGGATTTTTTCTTGAGATCTAAGTTTTCCTCGGCTTCGTAATCTTTGTACGTAAGCTCGAAGTCCATCAAAGATTTGGCTTTGTGATAAGATGTTGGTGTTATAATGAGTGCATAGGCTGTCTATGACCTCATTAGGAAGTTTCCTTTGAATGATTAACTTTATAAGCCACTCTGCATCTCCTACAGGTACTTTTGTACTGAGGGCTTTGATGATTGATTCTATAGACAATCGAAATGATTGTAGTGACTCATAACTTTTATTTGGAGAGGGTAAATCCAATAATTTGTATGAGAGACGTGCAATTGCAGTCTCCTTATCACTGTAGTTATCTTGTAACAACTGTAAGGCATGGTCGTAATCATCATCTGTTAATGACAAATTAGCAATGACCTGCCTTGCCTCTCCCCGTAACTGGCCTTGCAAATATTGAAACTTTGTCGCCTTTTTGAGAGAGGTCTTTGAGTTTATTATAGAATCAAAGTGTCTCCAGAAGGTATCCCAATCATCTTCATCCTTGCCCTCAAAATATGGTAAATGTACCTTTGGGAGCTCTGCGCCTATATGTGTGATAGTTGCATTGCTCTGTTGAGTGGATGAGCTCACATTGGATTGGGTTCCTGCTTGAGATATTTGTTTATTTAAAGGATCAAGTTGATCTTGGACTTTATCTTCATACATTGTCATTTCAACGACGATTTCCTGAAGTTCCCTTCGAGTTAAATCTGCATTAGCCATTTCTGTTAGATAAATCTCTGCATGGCGTTTGATTTGTTCATACTTATCCACAGCTGCTTTTACTCTGGTATTCAAAATTATTAAATCAGGAGATGGTTGTCTAGCCAACTTTTGACATTTGTCAATCAGTTGAGTTAGGTGATCTTGCAGACCATTAAGTGTACTCCTATTTCCTGTTTCAGCTGCTGGTGTAATACTGTTAGCCATTTTGACCTTTTCCGAGTTTCGGAGATTCCGAGATTTTTCTCTTTTTTCTGATAAATATGTTTGATGTTAATGTATTTTGATAAATGAGCTTTCCTGTCTACTTAGGTAATGATTCCAAAGATCGTCCTTTATTTCCTCCCTGGAATCTGGTTGTAGCAGGTGTTCAATTATCAAAAGTACTGTAATAATTTGATTTGTGACCTGAATGCACGAATGCACCAAGTTGGTAAATCCTGTAATAATTTTTAAAAAATAGTAAATGGCACTATTTTTGCAAAGTTATTACAAAATCTGTTACCATAATAATTGTTTGATAAAATACAGTAGAATGCTACTGGTTTTACCTGTAATAGGGTTTGTACAGTTGAATATGGTTAGATTGTAATGAAATGCTCTTACAGTGATGATAACACTTTTAAAGAATATTATGTAATGAGCAGCTCTGAAAATCAGTAGATTAAAGATAATGCTAGATAATACACTTAAATATGTATATAATGTTACCACAAGTGAGGTAGATGGTATTTATGATTAAGATGCAGTTCAGTGTCTGTGACACTGATATACTTAAGTACTGTGGTTTCTTAACACTGAACAGTATCAGTATGCTATGAATGCTTACTAGTTAACGGATATGGTGGCTTAAGCCACTGCAAACTATTTGCTTACTTAGATATATAGCTATGATAAATATTGGCTGATAGCTAGGTTAGGCTAGAATATGTAAGAATTATTCCAATGCAAAATCAAGAAGTTTCTTATCTATTTGGCATTGAAATATTCGGTAAACGAATGATCATAAATATCTAGGTACAAAGGACCATTATTATTCGGTTTGAAGGACCATTAATGTGGGAAAAACCTGCTGGGATTGATATAAGAGGAGACTACCAGGGACTTGTACTGAACTAAATTAAAAATTTACTGTCTGCAAATTAATTCAATTAAAATCTCTAGCTAGGGTCGTAAATCCTAGCTCTTCTTTTCCTAATGACAGATTGTTGGCTGTAAGGGACAGGTGGGGTGAATGACTTAGTTGATAGAAGTTCCAGTCCACCTGTAGACAGGGATCTCACATCAGCTTGTATTTTATACAAGGATAAGATTTAATAAATTCAGTTATATGACTGAACACTGGCTCTGTTTAAATCAGGGATTTAAACATACCTAGTCTAACCTAGCACCATAACTATTAACAGCCAATATGTACTTGTACTATAAACAACAAATTAAATTGTAAAAGTATAATAAATGACCTTAAATGTAGTCTAAATACTGTTAACTAAGTACTAGAAATTATATTCAATTAAATGATAACTTAAAAATAACTAAGCAAGCAATTGATAACTTAATTTATATATTCAAGTATATATGCAATGTATTTATTCAATTTATGATACAGTTAGCTTGACTGAATCTCTTCCAACACTATGGACACTTATGAGGTTCTTTCTTATTGCGGCTGAATTCTTTTCTGACACAATGGACACTCATGAGGTGTAGTGCTTGGATAAAGATTCACAGCTACACTACAATTTTAATAAACTTACTGTAAAATGAGGCGTTGCCTAGCTTTATTACCGACAGACAGATTTATAGAATATTAAAGTTATACAAGAGTAGTATATTCTGAGCCAGATAGGGGCACTTAACAAACAATGGGGGTTACTTATCAGACAATGGAATCAGAGGCGGGGAGCCAGATAGGCCCACTTATCGGACAAAGGAATCAGAAGCGGGGTGACAGATAGACCGACCTCAAATTGTAGTCTACGGTGTGCCCCCACCACATTTCACTTACACTGTGTATCTCCGTTTAAACAGTACCTCATTATATAGGACTAATTAAGGATATATATATATTCGAACAAGTCTTAATGGCCCCTCCCTTATATGGGAGTATTTAAAGGAGTATTAAATTATAAATCCTCCCCCTCCCCCAAAGGTTAAAAAAAACATCAAATAATTTATTAAATACTTTATTATGTAAAAACCACAAAATGTATAAGTAATTATGTTAGTTAATAATTGTAGTTTACAGAGTGCTCTTGCCATATTTCACTTACTACAGCTCTACCCCCCCCTCCCTATCCCACACCCCAATCCTCGTCTGAGTAGAATTGTGACGATTCCTCATCAGTGAAGAGTGGGGGAAGGTCTTGAACCCCATTCCCCCCCTCTCTTGGGGGGGTGGGGTGAGTTGGGTGGACACCTTTTGGCTGAGTTTCCTCCTCTCTCTCATCGGAAGTGTTCTGGAAAGAGATGGGGGAAATAATTTATAGTGATTAAAGGTTTTTTATATAATTATATATTTTATTAGAAAAATATTATATTTTTCTCTAAGAACAAGTAGTACATACCTCTCCCCCTGCAGGAGCGGCCTTGTGTCCTTTACAGCAGGCATCGTCAATTAGACTACGTAACAGCATCTTGTTTGGGGCAGACCCCCCACGTAGAATTACTACTCTACAAATGTGGACGGGTCCCAAGAACTGCACTGGAGAAAAACATAAGATGTGAAATAGAGGATATACAAACTTTTTTATTGAGGGAAATAAAACATAAAATAAATCTATTAGCAGAAAGATAGGGTAATACTAACCAGGTCCTTCAAGGACTTCAATCTTCCCCGCAGGTCTTTTTTGAGAGACACCTCCCATTTCGTAGGAGGAAGACAGTCTTCTGAGGGGGATGGGTGGGGGAGAGGGGTTTTTATAGGAGGCTACACTCCTTGTTAGGTAGGTTGCCTAGCTAACAAAAATATTCTCTACACCACCCATAAGAACCAACTCCTATACCTCTACAAAATGTCCTAACACAATGATGTTTCATAGGAAAATATCGTCTCGCATAAGCAAGGGCTCGTTTATCATTTAATTTTAAAGTAATGCTTGAAAATACATTATGTAAGTAGTGTACTGTTGAAGGCAACCCCAGGTGGCTCACCCTATGAACGAATATGACGCAATACAGCCCACAGGCGAGAGTAAAATCACTCTGGAGTCTGTAGTGCATTCCAAACACCTTTCTTATTTTGTTAGTTTTAATAAATCCTTGAAAATGACGACCGTAAATAACTGGCGATATTGCATAACTATAAAAAAAAAACATCCGATGATTAACTTTATCAACATAAATTCCTACCCAATGTCCCATAGTGATTCTGCTGTGTGAAGGTAAAATATTAGTTATGAAAACAATAGGTTTTCTTGAAGATATATTTAAATGTTCTATCTCATCAGCATTATAACAACCTAGGTAGAGTGCTCGATCCCCTAGATTATTTTTTAAATTAATATTTATATCATAACAATTCATTATGTTTTATTACGCTCGTACGTCACAAAGAACAGTTCTCTGAACAGTTCTCTGCCCGTCGATGGATAGTACCAGCGTAAAAAAACATAATGAATTGTTATGATATATATATTAATTTAAAAAATAATCTAGGGTTTCCGGTCGTTTCCCCAAACAGTAAAACCAGCCTGTTATATGTAACACCGCCACCAAATTCAAGCTCCATATGCAAGTTGCCAGATTTCTCCACAGGGAGGGAATCTTTTGTTTGAATGGTGGTTAAGTCAAAGGCGAATATTGATCTTCCCTTATTAAAAGAGTCATAGGCCAGTAGTGAATCACGCTCTAAGCCTAATGTCTTCAAAGTTTCATAATAAAGGCGGGAATAATGGTTATCGAAATCGCCACCAATTCGGTAAATTGCATTATTGTTCAAATACATAGCAATACTTTTCAGCTTTGCATTTTCAAAATATAATCCATTACCTTGGTGAAGACCGGCGAAATAATTCATTGGAACGATTATCATGTATATACTTGTGTGGAATTACTTGCGCCCATGGTTGATCAATTAAGAGACTAGTTTGATTCCTTGCTAGAACATATGTTTTAGAAATGGTTCTATTGAAAGTATAGGTTATGAGGTCAGGGGATGCTAACAGTGAGCTGTTTAAGGCTAGGTAAGCACTTGGGTAGGGGAACACCCGCGTCACCCGTAACTTAGCATAATCCATATGCAGGCGATGCTTAGAGCCATCATCCACGCTTGTATTTAGGACCCAAGCATGGGGGGAGAGCTCCAATCTTAGTCGCATATCTATATTATCTAATATGTATTGGTCTAGGGATGATATATCCAATAGGAGGGGGAAACACATCGACAAACCTTTACTTTTTAAATCACCCATAAATTTTTTATCCTTGGCGGTTGCTCCAGTAAAATAAGTATTTGTAAACTCATTAGTGATTATACCATCATCATCTCTCCAGTCCCTACGAAAGCCTCCAATTCTCCCCAAGGAAGACATTTTTAATGGAGGCATGGAGGTAATTAATTTAATAAATGACCAATAATTAAAATTAGTATTTGTTTAAACTACTTGCTCTCCTAAAAACACCTGAACACCTTTAAACATGGTATTTGACAACCCATTCACAAATTCCACATGGTCATCTTCTTCCAATTTTGTGGTATCGTCATTTTTGGTTAAAGATACCTTAAAATCTATAACAATATTAGCTAGATCTAAGAAGGCGCCCTGGGTTCCAGGGATGCGGAATTCTAAGTAATTATCCCGCAAACGTTGATTAATGGGGAGGTTGACAGGTAGAACGTCTATTTGCTGCGTAGAGGCAATTGAACTCTCCACATTACGTATTCTGTTACTTCTAGGAAATTGGTCAATAATACTGGAGCTATAATATTCTAGTGGTATTTTCACCCCAGCTCCGCTAGGCTCCCCTATGATCCCCTCCGAAAGTTGAAGTATGACTGCTTACGTTAGCGAAAACACATCATTTTTATACCCAAGATCTCGTTTACATTTTTTATTTTTATTTTTTCGCCTAGAGAGTCTTTTAATTTTACCTCCCATTACCAATTTCTTTCCCACACTCTTAAGAGCATCAATACCGTGAGTTCTCAGAGCACTTTTTACATCCCGTTTACCACTGCTTAAATCAACAAGGACATTTTTCCCAAAATCGATGGCGCTAGGTGTTACAGCTTTCATGAAAAATGGTATGGCCCGTCGAGCAATACCAGCCAAGGTCCCAAAGAAACCTCCACCAGATCTGAGATAAGGTGCTTGGAATGTGCGTATATCATTCATCGCTCCCCCTCTCATCCCATGTCTCCTAGGGGGAGGTCCGAATATCTCCCCGAACTCCCCCTGGGAGGGTGGGTGGAACGGTATTCGCATTCTGAGGTCTCTTCCTATAATAACCTAAGTCGAGGCTAAACACTTCTTTATATATATGTTGCTATACCTTAGGGCGGATATGTAAGACCGCTGTAACCGACCTCCCATCTTCAAAACTAACCATTCGACCAAACTGATCTGTTATTTTAATACTTACTTTCTCCAACGTGTTAGTGTTTAATGTTTTGTACACTAGAGGGTGAGCCCCTCTAGAATATGAGTCATGATAATTGATTGCATCTAAGATATTTACAATCTGCCCTCTGTATCGTTCAGGCTCGATGACGTCACTATAAATGAGTAAATAGTCACAACCTCCGTCAATGTCTGGGGGCGATAAGGCCACAGTCTTGGAGGCTGACGTAATGTCATCTGTTTTTGCTCGATAAATGGTGTATTTGCGACTGCTGTCAAAACCAAGTACATTAGCTATTCTGTGTTTAAATTGAAAGCTGAGAGAATTTAATGAGCCAGTACATCCACTGTTAAGAGTTGAAGCTAGTAATACCCTCTCTACAGATTGGTCATAGGAGAGGATTGGTTCTTTATCTGAGAAGTATATTTTGAAATCATCCCTAAAGCTAAGCTGCATGTCGGTTGTTATTTGTTGACTAACCACGTCTGTAATGAATTTGATGTTTCTTGATAATATGTTGGTTTTTGGGTGGAAGGTGTATATTAAGTGTTCTGGACTCTTAGAAAGAGTTCCACGTTTAAAAGTGGCATAGATATCTATACCAGAGTCCTCCTCATCTTTGATGATGGCATTAATTCGCCTGGAGAGGAGTATGTTGACTAAAGCCACTTCATGTTTAATGGAAGGGTTTAAATGTAGTGTTGGGATGGTGTTTGTAAATGCTGAACTCGTGTTGTTGTAAAAATCTCCTTGATCGAGACTGGTAAGATATATGTAATGTTCTTCCCCCATTGTCTCGTTATGTACTGAAAGGCCAATATACAGGGGATGGGTTTTTGTAAGAAGGGAGAAAATAAACAACATAACTTATATTTTATTTTATTAAACTACTTAAAGAACTACAACAGGTGAAGATTCCCACACATTTTTTTAAGAATAGTGATTAACCACTCCGCACCCTCGCTACTACTACTGCTGGCTGCTGCTACCTCCACTGCTGCTTCCGCCGGGGCTACTGTAGCTGGCACTACCTCAACTTCTTTACTGGAGTGGTGGTTACAGCTTTCGTTGTTTTTTCGGGGGGGAGGATAACAGGAATATTTCCTGCGACTCACCATCGAGGATGGAGTCGATATGGCGATTCGCCCCCGTTTCAAAGTCGAGGAGTGGCTCAATCCTCCGTTTAACTGAGGTTGATGATGTAGGGGGTGGTGGAGGAGAGGTGGAGGTGGAGCCGTATTCCTGAGTGTTTCTTCTTCCTGGGTGTGGCTGGTGGTGCTGAAGGTGTAGAACGAGAAGAGGTTCTTGGTGTGGTACCACCCTCTCCCACCACGGTGTCGAGCGTTATAGTAAGATTATCAGCACTTGGGTCGTCGAACGGGAGGGGCGCCACTGATGGGGTAACAGCGGCAGGTCGTTTGAGGATGACTAACTCTTTGTTGAGTTTGGCGAGTTCTTGATGAAGAGACAGCAGCATGGGTCCAATGTCCTTGTGCCAGTTGACCATACCGTCGCGGGAAGCCCCTAAGCCGTAGGGTACCACTAGTCGAGTCATGGTTGGGGTTGCCGCCATTAAATTGCCCACCTTTGTTAGGCACATCTTGAGCCAGTACCTGCGGTTCTTGGCGGTATCCAGGGTGACGTTAGTGACGTAGTGTGTGTCGGCGGAAGTCTGCACTTGTTCCTGGGCTATTGGGTTTGACTCGAAGGGGGCTCCTGCCCCGAATGCAGAAATCAACCCCACAAAAGTGGGCCTGAAGTAAAGGACGGACTCCTCTATGAGATCTTGTCCATCGGAGGGGAGTGGGGCTATCTTCACAACAATGTCCCCCGGGGTAGACCGACAACGAATTATTGCCCTATTGGCATTACCCAGTCCTTCACGTTCCACACGGGCATAGGAGAACGTCTTCCAGATGACGGAAACCAGTCCATAGGGTCGCACAACGGCAGCCGCCAAGTCGTAGATGATGACGTCCTCCACCCCAAAGGCGTGGGAGTCAGTGATATCGTCACTGATGGTCTTGATACAAGCCAGAGACATGGTGAGAGGGTGGGTGCAAGGAGCGTGTCGACAACTGTATTATAGTGTTCCAGGAGCGGCGGTGGGCGACCTTTAAATACACCTGTGACCCACCTGGGGGGAGAGGGGTTAAGGGGTGGGGGGTAGAGATCACCTTATGTGTCCATAGACACTCCTCCCAGACTCAAAGGCTGCAATCATATCACGATGTTGGAAGGTTAATTTTTCCATCTGCCAAATCTCTGTCTGGATCTCCTGAGATGAATACTCTTCATACCTTTTCACCGTTTCTCCAAATGACTTAAAAAACCGTTCTGGGGGAGCACTCAACACAAAACGGTCATAACAATCCCATAAGGCATATATCAATCTACTTTTGTGTTCGATAAACTTGTAGTAATGTTGAGTAGCAACCAAACGCTTCAATAGGGGAGATTTTTCTCCCTCCTCTACTGCCGCAGGGGGGGTAGAAGCTCTCTCCATGGTGGATACACAACTGAATATAATGTCGTTTAAGATGTGCTTCATATAGGGTTTTTTTTCAATACGGTTCCCAATGGGGCCTCCTATGGATACCCCTACCCCCTTTTAACTGTGATCTGGCGCGAGAATTACGTATAAAGGATGGGTCTACACCAGCCACCTTCAGTAAAATCCTTACTTCTGCCTTGTCAGTCGTCCTAAATTGTCCTTTAGTAAAGGCTAAAGTTTTAAGTTAAAGTTAAAGTCTTCTGTAGAAGCTGTCTTTCTGAATATCAAAATTCTAGTGAGCTGTCTCACCATTATGTTTCCTGCGACATCACGCAGAAAATGATTTATCCCCAGGGGGGGGGGGACACCCTTCATTTTAAAAATACAGGGAAAGGTTACCCCGCTTCCCATGTAGCTTATTTCGATTTCGAGAGTGTCCTAAGCACTGAGGATTGTCTAGGTTTTGTTACAGCCATACATAGGCCTATAGCATACAGCTATATAATTGTTGATAGGAACCACTCCGTCATTGATAAATTTACTTATTTTGGGGGGGACAGCGTCACTCATTTCATGGAGCAAGTTGCCACCAAATGGGAAATTATCAGATCCACCCTACCCAAATATGAAATAGACATGTCTCTTGAGGATATGGTTCATTTTAGGAGACAGACTCACTGTCAGTTTTGTGAGGAGGTATTTACACCCACCAATTTAAAGGTTCAACATCATGATCACCTTAGGAAAAAACTCAATTATATTGGAGCTCTATGTAATTACTGCAACCTCCGCCACAAGAATGCTCTAGAGAGTTTAGTCCTAATTGCCCACAATATGTCTTATGACATGGGCTTAATTTTGAGGGAGTTTGCCATGGGTTCAAATATTAAGAGCAATATCCTCATGAGGCAGGGGACTAAATATCTTAAGGTAGAAATAGGCAACCTTAAATTTCTTGATTCACTGGCTTTTATTACGAGCAGTCTTTCGTCCCTAGCAAAAACCCACATTGATTCAGGCAGCCCCTTAACATTCACTCACTCAATGATAGAAGGTTTACCCGAAGAGAGTCACCACCTACTTTAAAAGGGTAAGCAGTTTTTCCCTTATGAATATGCCACAAAAATCAGCTGCTTTAATGATGCAACACTCCCCCCTATTGAAATGTTTTACAGCTCCCTAAACAAATCAACCATCACTTTGGAAGAATATAGACATTCTAAATTAGTATGGGAGGCTATAGGATGTGAGTCATTAAAGGATTATCTCCTTATTTATTTAAGGTGTGATGTCGGTTTACTGGCTGACATTTTTACTCACCATAGAGTAATTCTAAATGATATATTTTCCTTAGAGATGACTCACTACTGTAGCCTTCCGGGTTACTCCTATGACTGCTTCTTGAAAAGTAGCAAAATATCGTTGGAGTTAAGTGCAGATGTGACGTTGCACAATCTCATATCACAAAACATACGAGGGGGTTTTACAACTGCAGTTAGGAGTTATGCCAGAGCTAACAACCGCTATGTCAACCTATCTTTTAACCCCCAGGAGGATAGGTCTTCTTTCTTACTTTACTTAGACTTCAACTCCCTTTACGGGAGTTGTATGACTAAGAAATTACCCTATGGTGGTCTAAGAAGGTTGTCATCTGATGAGATGAACTCCTTCATTAGCGAAGGGAAGATAATGACAGAACAGCCATTCTCTTCTAACAAAGGGTACTGGCTATTAATTGACACCAAACACATGAGACCTGAAATTGCTAGACTAACAGACGATCTACCCCTTTGTTTACACCATAGGGGAATAAGTATGGAGGATATCTCACCATTTAGTAGGGGACTTCTGGAAACAAATAACATTACAAAGCTCCCCCAAAAAATATTAAGTTGGTAGGGGATCATCTCCCAAAGAAACATTATTTCATATCTCTACACCTCTTACAGTTATTTATTGAGATAGGTCTTGAAGTAGGGGCTATTCATGCCATTTATGAGTTCCACCAGTCTGATTTTATGGCAGAATTTGTTAACACCAACGTTAACAATACAAATGCTTCCACCAGTAACGATAGGAAAACACTCTTCAAATTACTGACGAACAGTGTTTTTGGTAAAACACTACTGAACCCAGCCCGTTATGCCATTGACACCAAACTAGTGACTTCAGCTAGGGTCTTTTTACGAGAGGTGAAGAATCCTCGCTTTAAACGTATGGTGCATTTAGGTGACAATAAATTATTGTCTGTCAGTTCCAGACCATTCATTAAAATTACTCATCCTAATTACATTGGGTTCCAGATTCTTGAGCTAGCAAAATACAGTTTGTACCATTTTTGGTACAGGGTACTTAAGAATCACTATTCAGATAGGGCAGCACTGATATACAGCGATACAGACAGTTTCATCTTCAGTTTAATGACTGAAGATGTCTTTAACGAGATGGGGAAAGAACCCCTTAGATCATGGATCGATACCAGTAACTTCCCTGAAACTCACCCCTTGTATGATCCTTCTAAAAAGGGTGTTTTAGGTCTTTTAAAGTCAGAGGTTTCAGATAGACACATCCTTGAAGTTGTAGCTCTCAAGCCCAAAATGTATAGTTTGCTGTTGCACAACAATTCAAATTCCATTACCGCTAAGGGTATCCCCCGCGCTGTGCAAAGATCTTTAACTCATAGATATTTTAAAGAAACCCTTCACAGCAATGCAGTAGTAAATACTTTTCAGTACTACCAAATTAGGAATTTAGGAGGGCAAATGGTCACCACCCATAATACTAAGAGGGGTTTAAGTGCATTTGATGATAAATGCTATTACCTAAATAAATACAAAAGCCTAGGCTATGGCCATCCAGACATACCACCTGACCCCCACCCATCCACCTCAACCCAAGGGGTGACCGCTGGAAGTGAAAGTGATGACGTCATCGAGCCACAAGGGGAGGAAGGGCGACACCCTTCCAGTGAGAGTGAACGCTATGACGCAGTAGCCCCCTAGGAGAGGAAGAAGATCCACAACACCTCTTTCTCCCTCTGGATGATGACTCATCGTGATCATCACCCCAGGAGGGGGAGGAAGACCCCACAACAGACTTGTGGGCACGGAGGAGGGGTCTAGTTAGACAATATTATGGGGGGGGGAATTAGATTACGATTACGTTTAAGCCACTATGTACTTTTGTTAATATATTGTATAAAACAAGTGTTATTTCTTTTCACCCACTTTTATTTTGAGTATATATATATCCTATATAGGTCCGGACATATATGCACATAGTCCTGGAGGGGCCATTCAGACTTGTTCGAATATATATATATCCTTAATTAGTCCTATATAATGAGGTACTGTTTAAGTACTGTGAATTCCCCTGAATAATCCTAGAGGTCCCTTAAACCCTCAACACAGTTCCTGGGGCAATAATATCGTATAAACTGATAACAACACTGCACAAACCTGCAACATAATGATGCCGTCAGCATACCCCACATGCTAATGACATCATTAGGCAATCAGTCGGCAATCACACCTACTGACTTACCACACAACACAGTACATAAACATGCAAATGAACACATTGAAATGGCATTCACATAATCAATGGAAAATTATATCACCAAGTACTGTGTAACTATCTACACAGTCTTCAGGGGTCCCCACTGACATCCCTGCCTACCTCTAATGATTATAATTTTCCGGTACTCTATGGCATTAATCCAGTCTGAACGATTATATAGAATCGACAGGCTGGATCACTTATATGGTAAATCTCTACACTGACTGGTTACATACTCTAGTCAGTCTACTAACATACTAACATACATTGTGGTCCCGTGTATAATATCTATCTCCAGGAACCGCCCCTATCCAACACCTGGATACCCTGACAGCTGTTACTCAGCTGCTTTTCTAGCCTGGCGAGGCTCTGAGATAACTCTTACCGGGAATTTCACTGGTACCCATCACACTGTAATAGTACTCATTTCTACTCCTTTCTACTGCCCTCTTTCCCTTATTTTTCCTCATTACCAAAGTTACTACCACACTAGCTGACACACTTAGCTTGCTTGCTCCTCATGCGTCGACAAGATGTGGCCCTAGGCTGTCCCGGGAAAGTGGCCAAGGCATGTGGCCAAGGCATATTAAACGGAGATACACAGTGTAAGTGAAATGTGGTGGGTGCATACCGTAGACTACAATTTGAGGTGGGTCTATCTGTCACCCCGCTTCTGATTCCTTTGTCCGATAAGTGGGCCTATCTGGCTCCCCGCCTCTGATTCCATTGTCTGATAAGTACCTCCCATTGTTTGTTAAGTGCGCCTATCTGGCTCAGAATATACTACTTACATGCATACAATTGGCCAATTAATACACTACTGTAATAACCTTCAATATACTTATCTGAAGCCGGGTGCCTGTCTGACAAGTTTGCCAGACTGATCAACTCTCTTGTCGAGTTTAGGCACTATATTTTGCTACAGCGTTGCTGTTTGATGTACTAGTAGCGTTGCTACGTGGATTTTTCTTTAACTGCGTTGCAGAAGAATGATATGTTGATTGTGAAGGTGGAGCCAAGTCACTGAGTGCTCCGCTCTACACTTATAGATATAAATGTTCTAGGAATTTTCCTTGTAAATATTGTCCAGGTACTCCCCCAGTTCTAGAGAGTATTCTCTGGTGATAAAGATAACTAGAAAAGGTGTCCTAAGCCAAATGTTCGCTAAGGATCCGTCACTTGTTCACCGAGTTGTAAACAAACGTGAAGTGCCCCGGGCTTTGTTGGTGGGCGCTTCACTCCCCCCCATTGCCCTGCCATGCTCTCTGTGCACGGTAGCCTTCTATGAATATTGATTGATTATTTTTACAGTCTAGACTTATGATTGAAATAAGATGTGATTATAATATAATTAGAGATAAGATTTAAAAATTATTAGTAGTATTTGATAACACCACTGATTCTTATTAAGGATTCGATTTTTAACCCTACCGGATGTTGAATAAATGTTCCAATAGTTTTTTTAATTAAGAAATCCTTCTAGAAGCTTCTGGATCCTTGAGAGGTCATGTACAAAGTCAAGTAGGCATCAAAAGGGCCCTGTCGCGTACGTGTTCATAGTGACATTGTCATCTAGGATCAAGCTATATAATGATTCTAATATGATTTTGATACGATTTAGATATGATTTTGATATGATATAGAAATGATATAGAAATTATACATTTCTTAGATGATTATTAGATATGGTGGGTAAAAATTTCCCACAGTTCCTATAATGTCCTTTTATTGACAATGGGAGGCAGACTTTAGTTTTTAGTAAATATATTAGATCCAGTCATATAGGATTCTTTTCCTTAATTCTAATGCATAGATTGGTGTTTTAAGTGATTCACATTATTATTAGCTGGTAAATTTAATTGGGACGTGGCAGTGATATCTCGTTTTTCTCGAGGAAAATTCCACAGCAATCTCGTTTCTTTGAATGAATTTGTTAGTCTAAAAACAGCAGCAATATTAAATGAATATTGTATTAAAGGTTTGTAAATGGTGTCGGTTCTTCTGATCTTCATCTTAAATCTTCAGAAGATGTATAAAGTAAATCTTTAGAATACTTTAATAAACGTCCACATCCAACTAACTGTGGTGTGGCTAGACAATGAAGCGATACTGCAATTGAAATGCAACTATAAGAGCAAAATGCTCTATGTCAGTAACCACTCTGAAGTAGACTTATCATTTGGATATAAACTCTGATAGTCCCAACTAAGGAGAAACCAGCTGATAATCTATCTAGAGCATTGACATTAAAGCAAATAACTAAAGCCGAGATGTGGTTCCATGGGCTTCAGTGGATAGTCATTTACAAGTGGCCCGAACAAAAGACACAAGTCATAGTAACCAATGTCACTGTTCTCACTGAGATCCCAAGTCTCACTTGATTTCAGTAATTGACTGTACTCAGTGCTCTGCTCTGAATGAACTACTCAGTGTAACCCAAAATGTGTTTGATTTCTTGCAGAAATCAGTGGGATCCGATCCATGTTTCTTTTCCCTGGAATTTTGTGGGAAATTTCCCACACAATATTTATTTATAGTTATTATATTTTACCTAACTAAATATACATCAGGAAAAGATAGTTTCTGTTGCTGTGTAGAACCATCAAAACAAAATTAAAGTTAAGTTTATCTTCAATAGGAAGAAATGTAAATAATTCCTCCACTCATTGTGGAGAAAATGTGACCGCCACGTCACAAACATGTAGAGTACAGAGCGTATTTGTGTCTATACATAAATATTTAATTCATAGAGTCTGGTTACGGTTTTCAGCATAAATTAACAAAATAAATAAAAGCTGAAATCATTTTAAAGAAAGTAAAATTTAAAAACCTCTCCGCTGGGATTGTGATAAAATATATATGAGCAAGAGCGCTCCTTGACTGAGAAAGGAGACTCGCCATATTACACTTAACCCAAACGGAACACATTCTAAGGGAGTACCTAAGTAACAGAAGACAGCGAGTCACTGTGTGGGGTGAGGTCTCAGATTGGCAAGACGTCACCAGTGGGGTCCCGCAGAGTTCAGTCCTTGGACCCATGCTGTTTCTTATATATGTCAATGATCTCCCAGATGGTATAGAATTATTCCTCTCATTGTTTGCTGATGATGCAAAAATTATGAGGAGGATTAAGACGGTGGAAGACAGTATGAGACTACAAGATGACCTAGACAGACTGCATGAATGGTCCAACAAATGGCTACTAAAGTTAAACTTGAGTGAATGTAAGGTAATGAAACTAGGCCGTGGAAACAGGAGGCCAGACACAGGATACAGAATCTGAGATGAAGTCCTTCATGAAACGGACAGAGAGAGAAGGATCTAGGAGTTGATCACACCAATCCTGTCTCCTGAAGCCCACATCAAAAGAATAACATCTGCGGTGTATGCGAGGCTGGCTAACATCAGAACTGCCTTCAGGGACCTGTGTAAGGAATCATTCAGAACCTTGTATGCCACATATGTAAGACCAATCCTAGAGTATGCAGCCCCAGCAGGGATCCCGTACCTTGTCAAGCACAAGGCGAAGCTTGAAAAGGTTCAGAGATATTACACTAGGCTAGTCCCAGAACTAAGAGGCATAAGTTACGAGGAAAGGCTGAGAGAAATGCACCTCACGACATTAGAAGACATAAGAGTAAGGTGAGACATGATCACTACCTAAAAAATTCTCAGAGGATTGACAGGGTAGATAAAGATAAACTGTTTAACACGGGTGATACGCGAACAAGGGGACACATGTGGAAACTGGGTACCCAAATGAGCCAAAAGGACGTTAAAAAGAACTTTTTCAGTGTCAGAGTAGTTAACAGATGGAATTGATTAGGCAGTGATGTGGTGGAAGTTGACTCCATACAGAGTTTTAAACGTAGATATGATAGAGCCCAGTAGGCTCAGGAATCTGTACACCAGTTGAGAGGCGGGACCATAGAGCCAAAAATCAAACCCCGCAAGACCAATTAGGTGAGTACACTTGATGCAGGGCTGGAGTTTTGAAGAGTATTAAGGTTCCTATGGTACACTCCGCTGATTGACCTCTTCTACTATAAGGGAAGTGCCTTGTTCCATTTCTGATGGTTATAGGGAGTTGCCCTTCTAAGTTTACCAGCCTGATATGGTTATGTGGCATGATCAACCAGCACTGATGGGTAAGTATTCTTGATAATAAATCACCCTATTTCGTGATTTAATAATTCAATAAATTTTGTATGCATTACTGCAATGTGTATTGTAGGCAGGCTGGCGTCCAGACTGAGAGCAAGACCGTATAGCAAAGCAACGCCATAAATCCAAATTCTTAACTTAATTAACAGATTTTTTTATGATTAGTTATTTATGGTTTTATATATAATAATTGTGTAAGGAGTCAGTTGTGCAGACTGATTCAGTCCACTACTTTTAATAAAATAAACTTATAATGTAATTAAATATATGATTAACCAAAATTTAATAATTATTCATATATAATTAAACTTATTATAAGGAACACATTTTGGCAAAATGTGTTCCAAAAGCTCAAAGATTTTGAGCTCTCATATGTAAATTCCCACAGTCCTTCCTTGGTGTCCATGGGAAGAGGTGGGTCTGTCTAAAGATGCCCACGGGAAGAGGTGGGTCTGTCTAAAGGTGCCCACGGGAAGAGGTGGGTCTGTCTAAAGGTGCCCACGGGAAGAGGTGGGTCTGACTAAAGGTGCCCATGGGAAGAGGTGGGTCTGTCTAAAGGTGTTCATGGGAAGAGGTGGGTCTGTCTAAAGGTGTTCATGGGAAGAGGTGGGTCTGTCTAAAGGTGTTCATGGGAAGAGGTGGGTCTGTCTAAAGGTGTTCATGGGAAGAGGTGGGTCTGACTTAAGGTGTCCATGGGAAGAGGTGGGTCTGTCTAAAGGTGCCCACGGGAAGAGGTGGGTCTGACTAAAGGTGCCCATGGGAAGAGGTGGGTCTGTCTAAAGGTGCCCACGGGAAGAGGTGGGTCTGACTAAAGGTGCCCATGGGAAGAGGTGGGTCTGGCTAAAGGTGCCCATGGAAAGAGGTGGGTCTGACTTAAGGTGACCATGGGAAGAGGTGGGTCTGACTAAAGGTGACCATGGGAAGAGGTGGGTCTGACTAAAGGTGCCCATGGGAAGAGGTGGGTCTGGCTAAAGGTGCCCATGGGAAGAGGTGGGTCTGACTAAAGGTGTTCATGGGAAGAGGTGGGTCTGACTAAAGGTGTTCATGGGAAGAGGTGGGTCTGACTTAAGGTGTCCATGGGAAGAGGTGGGTCTGTCTAAAGGTGCCTATGGGAAGAGGTGGGTCTGACTTAAGGTGTCCACGGGAAGAGGTGGGTCTGACTTAAGGTGACCATGGGAAGAGGTGGGTCTGACTTAAGGTGACCATGGGAAGAGGTGGGTCTGACTTAAGGTGTCCATGGGAAGAGGTGGGTCTGACTAAAGGTGTCCACGGGAAGAGGTGGGTCTGACTAAAGTGTCCATGGGAAGAGGTGGGTCTGACTAAAGTGACCATGGGAAGAGGTGGGTCTGACTAATGGTGACCATGGGAAGAGGTGGGTCTGACTAATGGTGACCATGGGAAGAGGTGGGGCTGACCAAAGGTGACCATGGGAAGAGGTGGGTCTGACTAAAGGTTCTGATACTCTAGCTTGCCAGAGTTAGTTGCCATTATTAATCTGATATAAATGCAACATGTCTTTAGGGTCCCAAACTACTCCATACATACTGTTCTGTTTAACAATTCGTCCATCATATATTTAAGGCTCAGACACAACAACATTAACCACTTGTGGTTACTGACCATCTTAGCACAAGGCTGCCTCTCTTCTGCCCACCTCCCACCTTTCCCGACCTGCCTGTTAGCTAGCCTGCCAGAGTGCGTTCTAGCTAGCGTGCCTGCCATCCTGTCGGCCTACCTACCAGCCTGTCTGCCAGCTTACCTACTGTTCTGCCTACCAGCCTGCCTGCCTGCCAGCCTGTCTGCCGTTCTGGCAGCCTACCTACCGATCTGCCTTTGCCGTTCTTCCAACCTGCCTGTCGTCCTGCCAGCCTGCCTGCTAGATAGCCTGATATTAGGACAGACATTAGGCAGGTTAGCCTAATTTCCGTCCTGCCATCTAGGCTGCCATTCAACCTGCCAGTCTCTTAACTTGTCTGCCGTCCTACCTGCCATCTTACCATTCTGCAAGCTTCCCTGACCTCAGGTCAGCCTGCGTGAGGGGGAATCTGGCTCTAGTTTAATACTGATAAAATGTATAATTCTATAAATGCAAATAATAATAATTCTAATATAGCTCGAAGGACCAGAATGCGTTGTTAAATGAGAGAACCAGTGACTTATTGATCTCTATGATCTCTTATTCTACGTGCAACATATATTATGCAATAATAATAATGATAATATGTACACACATAGATAATGATAAAAACTTGTAATGCAAAAATCCTACTGCATGATAAAGATTATTAGGTAATCAATGCAATATAGTATGTATTGACTCTCAATAATTAAAAGGTACTATCCACAATGAAAACTGATTAAATTTCAGCTGTGACAGAGGGACGAAGGTGGAGTCCAATCTCTACAACAGTCTGGAAACAGCTTGAGATAGTGATCCTTGGAACACGTGAGTATATGACAGTCACACGCTTTCTCAGTGGTGTTGCCCCAGGCCGCAATAATTAAATTCCATAATTTCCACTCCAAATTAGTATTCACACACATAAATGCAATATCAAAATATTTGGAGGGGTGGAAACAACACTTACATGGGGTTTATTTTATCGCCTGCAGCGTCACAACATGGCACCTATATTAATTATTATTAGAGCTTAAAATAATAATACAAAAGGTAAAAATGCCTGCCGAACTGGTGTCCGTGATTCTGGTAAGATGCGTCCTCAATCTGAAGCCCGATGATGTACGGATGCTTGCTAGATTGTGGGATTTGTAAGGACCGCTTCGGAACACCGTATTGCCAGTTGATCAAAAATGGCGAGAGTCCCCTTCCCTCTCGGGACGTGCATGCTCGATAGCTCCCAGTCGGGGCCCCGACCATAAATTATATTTAATTATTTGAAGTTTAATAGGGAAGGAAGTGTTTATGACGAATATTTACGTCATATATAAATGCATCATGTAGTAATATATTTTCTCGTAGTGCTAATCTGTTAATGTAGACTGCACAAATAAAACGACAGTCCTTTGGAGGTGAAAATCCTTTTAGATTACAATATTATTTACTGGCACAGCTATCAAGCTTAGTAAAGGAAATCCAGTAAACTGTTGTATACTAAATAAAGTAAACGTATTATTATATAATTATCCTTGATAACGGAAAGTAAATGGTTGGACTTCTGTTACATCTACAGATATGTGGAAATTTATTCTCCGTGAGTGGCTAACGCAACACTGCCACAATTCTAGGAGAAATTACATGATGTTTCACATCCTAATGCAATGAATTCTGTGATAATAAACTACGGATTAGTAGTGTTAGTTAATTACTACGTTTAGTACAGGAAATACATCCCATTGTACTAAGGATTAGTAAATGAGTATTAAATGAGTGTGAAGTGTGTGTATACAGGAAATACATCCTATTGTATTAGGGATGAGAATAACTGTTGGAAATTTCCAACACTGCCTGCCGTTCTGTCGACCATCAAAGCCTGTTTACCCTCCTGCAAGTGTGTCTGCAGTCCTGCCATCCTGCTAGCCTTCCTGTCTTTATAGCAGCGTGTCTCACAGACTGATCGCCAATCTTTCAGCTTCCTGCCAGACGTCCTAACAGCCTGTATGCCTTCCTGTCAGCCTACCTGCTATCTTGCCTGCAATCCTGTCAACTTTCCTGCCATCTTGTCAACCTTACTGCCGTCCTTTCAACCATCCTGTCAACCTGTCTTCCTACCTGCCAGCCTGTTGCCGTTCTTACTTCTCTCCTGCCAGCCTGCCTGCCGTCATGACAGACTGCTTGCCATGATATCAGTGTACCTCACAGCCTGTCTGCCAATCTGCCAGCCCACCTGCAAGTCTGCAGGACGTCCCACCTGCCATCCTGCCTGCCAGTTAATCTCCTGTCCTGCCAACCTGCCTCTCATCCTTCCCGTCTGAATCATGCCTCCCAACCTGCCTGCAATCCTGCCTCCCAGACTCCATGCCATCCTGTCAACCTGCCTGCCATTTTGCAAACCTATCAGCCTGATTGTCATTCTGCTTCACCTCCTGCTTTCTGGCCATTCTGCAAGCCTATCTTCCTTCCTGATGGCCTGCCTTCCAGATCGCTTGCCTCTATGTCTGCCTTTCTATCTCCCTGCTTATTATCTTGCCTTCCTGTCAGCCTCACTGCAAGCTTGCCTGTTTTCTTGAATGTCGGGCTAGTTAACTGACTAACTTGCGTGGGGGCGACTGCTGGTGTGGGTGGAGTTGTACAATTTATTTAGACACTTCGTAATACAGGTGTTCACGTCTTTGTTTATCCATAGTTTACTGAGGCTTGCACCATAATCTCCAATTCTTTGTGCGCTGGGTGCAGTTTGTGCAGTGGGTGAGAGGTCTACGTTTGTATGAGTTCATCACACTTCTCTTGTATCAGTAGCGTCACTCACTGAGGCCATCCACACACACACACACACACACACACACACACACACACACACACACACACACCCATGATTGTTGGTGTCGTGTAGACGGCAGTAGTGAAGGTGGCGTCTCTGGTCTTGACGTATACGTCGAGGAGAGGGAATGCACAGCCGATACGAAGATCATGTGTGTACTGAGGACTCGGTAAAAATTTAAAGACTCATAGATCACAACCGCATGAAATGTAAAATGGGACAAATGGAAAATTTTTACTTTGCTCATGTGTATCATGTAAATGGAAATTTGAAACAAAAATGCTCCGTAATCCCAAATGTCAAAGTTAATGAGTTTTTTTCAGGGTGGTTAATCCAATACTATAATACATAGTTTGAAAGTGAAGAGGCTACAGGCATTATTGTGTTGAAGACTATACATTCTCATACATAATGTATACGAGAATCGGGGACCTACAAGTGAGTTTATTGTTTAACGTTAATTATCATTTCGATAGGGAATTTCCATCAGCACACTGGGATTTGAATTTTAGATTATTAAGGTCTGCCCTAATTGCACAATAAAGTTATGTAGACATACAAGTGTGAACAGATCACTACCAGTGTTTGGTTGATGTTATACTATGTAGCCAGCATTTGAGTTTGAATATATTGACCAAACCACACACTAGAAATTGAAGGGACGACGACGTTTCGGTCCGGCCTGGACCATTTTCAAGTACATTCACTTCCTTTCCTACCATCATCCTCTTCAGAAAAATATTCTTGTTTCTCTTCCTCCGCGCTCTACGCATCAGCGACCCTCAGGTTCTTGATTCTGAAATTTCCTTTATCTACAAATCATTCTCTCGCCGTGGTTACCCGTTTTATTTTATCAACTGTGTCTATTCTCAAGCAAAACGAAATTTCTTTCATCCTAAACCTACTTCCGACACAATTAGCACTGGTTTACTGAGACTTATATAAAATATATATAAATGTAATAATTTCCCCTGTATTTTAATGTAAGTTTATTCTTCAATTTTTGTAAATCGTTTATAGGTAAATAAGTATAACATTCAGGGTTTTCTAAAGATCTTGTTCTGTACTACTGAAACACTTGTTCACTAAGAATTGTAATGTATAATTGCCTTATAACACTTATGTATATGTAATTTATATTGTATTTTTTTTAAATAAAGATAAAAAAAAAAAAATGGCCGAACACTTAATGACAGACAAAACGAACATAAAAGAAGAGTTAAGTCCGCAGACACAAACAATGTTCTCTTCTGTCATGTTAGAGATCCTAATCATCCTATTCATTGGTCTTCCTCTAAAATAATCTTTCCTACCTCTACACAGACGCCGTCTTGTCGAATCGGCTCTGATACACAACCTAGTCCTGGCTTTGTTGCTGTTGACTCTTCCCTTTCACAGTATGTACTCAAATGGTCTACACTTTCTAACAAACGTGACCTAACATAATCCTACCCTTCTTTTTATCTTTGTTTTTCTTTCTCTTACGATCCCTTTCTTATTCCTATTATTACACCCTTTATTACACTTTACCTTCCGTACTTTTTGCCTTGCTCTTATCTTCCTCTAAAATTTCCATCTCCTCATTTCGCTCTCTCTTGCCTACTTAATGCCCTTGCCTCCCGCGTCTCATCACAATCGACTTGATAATGGTCCAGGACGGATCGAAACGTCGTCGTCTCTTAAATTTCTAGTGAGTGGTTTGGTCAACGTTTTTCAGCCACGTTATTATGACTCATCATCTGAATATATAATTATACATGAATAAATGGATCCAGATATTTTTTGCATGGAGCTAGAGATGTTATACTCACTTGACAATCACTGTAACGTCAGATTACAGGCCGAAGGCACAACTTGAGGATTCCTGAGGTCCCTTTCTGCCTCTTTAACTCAAACTTCAAGACATAGTCAGTAATGATTATAAATTGTCAGGTGAAGAGCATTGTAGTTGCATAAGTATATCAAGTTAATATTAGGGAGAGAGGTAAAGTGTTCAGTCAATCCCTCTTATACCGACCCAATAACAGGGATTTAAGTATCCATATGATGCAGGCGAAGGGCTGCTCGCTGCTCCAGCCCATTCTCCCATACGTTTCTAACGTTCTAAACTGATGTACTAAATTACCTGAAATTACCCTACACGAGGACCCACTAACAGAAAACAGAGTACGAACATTTTGCAAGCCGCTACTATTTATAGTGCTTCAGTTTTTGGCCTAAGTAACTCTATGTCAAATTCCGATATAATTTTGGAGCAGCAAGCTCCCATTCCTTAACATTTTCTATATTTACACATTTATCAGTGGTAAAAGGTAAATAATTATTAATAATATTACTATTAATAACTTATTAATAATTATCTTGATAACATAATTCTTTATAGTTTGATGATAAATTTAATGTGCTCATAATTGTGATTATTGTGCAGCATTGAATTGTGTCAAATGTGGAAAGATAAGACTGTTTTAAATTTCAAATAATACAAATCGTGTTTGTCGCGATTTAATTGTTGACTTTATTTTATTAACTAGGCTATCGTTCGGGTGTTAAAATTTCCAAATTCAAGATATTGTATTGTGTTGATATTATTTAATGGTAAAGCTTACTCTACCTGTTATTTCTCCCTACCATGTGGAAAAATCTTTCCCTCATTAGAAACTTATAGAAAGAGTTTACAAGATTTTTGTCACTTATGCAATTTCTCAAATTTTTATTGACAATAAAATTTTTATTACTCTATACAAAACAGTGGAAATATTTTTATCTTAAATTGTAACCCACTTATTGAATACTTGACCCTAAAACAATTATTTAACTTAAAGGTAAAAAGGGTAATTAATTGTTGGAGTAGTTGCCCAGTAGTACATGTTCTATATCTACTACTTCTATAAACAAACTGACTTTTAACTCTGGGAGGCAGTAAAGTTGCTAGCTTTCTCACTCCGTGTAGCGAAGTATACTTTAACAGACACGTGTAGCTAAAATAACAGGTAACATAGCATGTATTATATATACCTAATAACAATGAAACATCTCCAGGTATGTAGTATATTGCCACACACGAAAAACCATGTTACAAAGTATAATATTTCTGAAATCAGTGGTATACATCCGTCCCTTTAAACCACAGCTGGAAATGTAGCAGAACTGCACCTTCAGCTGGTGTATGAAATTTCATGACAACTCTGTCGACCATTAAATTAAAGCTACATGGACATAGGGCACCTCTGTTCAATTACTTTATAACTCTTAAGGTATGGTAACTTTGCTTACAAACTGCTTATGATCTATTACGCTAGTCTCTGTGAATCACAAGAAAAACTACAACCTAATGCATGAAACATATCAAGACATTAGCCTAGTTTCTTGATACGTTATTATATAGACATATAACAGGATTTGTATGTTATTCCAAATTAGGTACTAACATTTCAAAATGCTGCCATCACAAATAAGAATTAACTAAAACATTCAATTTCCCATGTAAACTTAACACATCACATGTCTACTGGTCAATTTGCATATGCTGACTGTATACTTAATCATAAACTTTCATTTGCATATTTAACACGCCTTATGTGCTTTTGTAAGTAATCTGTTCTCATCTGGTGTGCAATTTCACCTACGTTAATGAACCTTTGTTATTTTAAATTATGAAGAACAGCCTTGTTCATAACATGATAACACATACCTTGACGAGTAGGATAAGTTGAGGACAGAGTAGGTGGAAACAGGTTGGCAGTTGTCAGGTCAGCATGTGATGGATCAGCAGGTGATGGGTCAGTAGATGATGGATCAGCAGGCGATGAGTCACCAGATGATGGATCAGCAGGTACCATGTCAGCAGGAAGAGTACCAGCAGATAACGTTTCAACCGGCAGGATATCAGCAAGCACCGTGCCAACAGGCAGAGTGTTAGTAGGAATCATGTCAACTAACTCCATGTCAACAGTCACCATGTCAGCAGGTACTGTGCCATCAGGCACCATATTAACAAGCACGGTGTCAGCAGGGGCCTGGAGAGGCAGGGTATCAGCAGGGACCTGGAGAGGCAGAGTATCAGCAGGGGTCGGGAGAGGCAGGGTATCAGCAGGTGGCGGGAGAGGCAGAGTGTCAGCAGGGGCCGGGAGAGGCAGGGTGTCAGTAGGGGCCTGGAGAGGCAGGGAGTCAGCAGGTGCCGGGAGAGGCAGAGTGTCAGCAGGGGCCTGGAGAGGCAGGGTGTCAGTAGGGGCCTGGAGAGGCAGGGAGTCAGCAGGTGCCGGGAGAGGCAGAGTGTCAGCAGGGGCCGGGAGAGGCAGGGTGTCAGTAGGGGCCGGGAGAGGCAGGGAGTCATCAGGTGCCGGGAGAGGCAGGGTGTCAGCAGGTGGCGGGAGAGCCAGGGTGTGGACAAGAGACACCGTAGCAGCCATCACAATAAACAGCCGCAACACAGCAGAAGTCGTCACCAAACTCTGCCTCTTCCTCGCCCAGTTAATCCTGACTTTCTTGTTGTGTTGTTTCCTGTGGCCATTGTGGTGGTGATGACTCATCTTTGGCTCTGGCCACAACTGCTGCTGCTGTAGAGTACTTATGGGTGTGCAGCTTCTTCCTGTGATGCTGCTGCTGTTCTCAGGCACTGCTCTGTCGCCTGGTCTTGCTACAGCTGGTACTCATCAGACACTGCTGTTGCTCTTAACAATGTTTTCACTGTAAAAGAAAAAGAGATAAAATATTACAATTAAAATCCAATTTGTATATCAATTTAAAATGCATAACGTATTGCAATGCAAAAAGTTATGCATTTTATTAAAGTCTTCATTTCTGGGATAATGTGAACCTTTCTTTGAATCAAGTTCCTCTTTGTACCATGACCATCCATAAATAGTACAGTTTTGCCTCATGATCATCCGAGCCTATCTGACGAGTACATCTTTGTGCCGTGACCATCCAAACCTGCCTGGCGAGTACATCTTTGAGCCGTGACCATCCAAACCTGCCTGGCGAGTACATCTTTGTGCCGTGACCATCCAAACCTGCCTGGCGAGTACATCTTTGTGCCGTGACCATCCAAACCTGCCTGGCGAGTACATCTTTGTGCCGTGACCATCCAAACCTGCCTGACGAGTACATCTTTATGCCGTGACCAATATGATCTTAGAGAGTATACCAACTGTTTTAGAAACCTTTTTAGTTATGTGTTATATGTGGGTGCTGAAGATGAGGCTCTTGTCTAGGAATAGGTCAAGAAACTTTCCATCATTTTTATTGCTAATGTTTACATTATCTATCTGAAGCTGAATTGCATTTGTTGATTTACTTCCAAATAAGATGTAGTAGGTATTTTCTATGTTAAGTGTTAGTTTGTTGGTTGGCATCCATAAGTGGACTTTTTTAATTCATTGTTTACAACATTATTTAATATGAGTTGGTTGGGGTCAGAGTAGATGAGAGTAGTATCATCAGCAAACAAAATAGGCTTTAGCATGTTTAGAGACATTAGGCAGATCATTGATGTATATAAGAAACAGGAGGGGTCCTAGGATGCTGCCCTGTGGCACCCCTACAGTTAGTGGTAGAGTAAGAGAGGTTACATCATTGATGGCTACATATTGGTGTCTGTCACTAAGATAAGATCGGATATAGTTCATGGCAAGGCCACGGATTCCATAATGGTGGAGTTTAAGTAAGAGATAGTTATGGTTAACAGTACCAAAAGCCTTCCTCAGGTCAATGAAGAGTCCAATCGTAAACTAACTTTTATCAAGGGCTGAGTAGATTAAGTCAAGCAGACTAACAATTGCATCATTGGTACTCTATTGGGAGCGGAAGCCAAACTGACAAGGACTTAGTATATTGAATTTTACGAGATAGATGTAGAGCTGTTTGTAAATACTTTAATCAAATATTTTAGATAATAAAGGAAGATTTGATATTGGTCTGAAATTATTTATGTCTACCGTGTTACCTCCTTTATGAACTGGCGTTACTCTTGCTTTTGTTAGAATGTCAGGGAAAGTATGGCACTAGAGATTTATTGAACAGCTAAGTTATGGGTGGTGAAAGGGCATGGGAGGCACTCTTGTATACCATCGTTGGTATTTCACTAATGTTCCCAGCTTTGTTTTTAGTAAGTGAATAATGGACACAACATCTGTAGGACTGATCAGTGAGAGGGAAAAATAGTTTGGATAGCTACCTGAAAGATATGTGGTAACATGTGTCTGGGTCTGTGGGATTTTTCGGGCAAGGTTAGCACCAATCGATGAAAAGAAGCTATTAAATTAATTTGTTATTTCAAGGTCTGTTGCAAGTGTATAACCATCCTTGGAGATTTTTATCTTGTTATGTGAATGTTGTTTAGCTCCTGGAATGTTAGAGATGGCTCTCCATGTTCTTTTCATGTTGCCTTTTGCTTCTTTGAATCTGTTCTCGTAAGAGGAACGCTTTGCTCTTCTTATTATACTAGTAAGCACTGACGAGTACTTCTCCAAGATGACTGAACGAATGATCCAACAAATGGCTGTTAAAGTTCAACCCGAGTAAATGCAAAGTAATGAAACTAGGCGGTGGAAACAGGAGGCCAGACACAGGATACAGAATAGGAGATGAAGTTGTTAATGATACGGACAGAGAGAGAGATCTAGTTGATATCACATGAAACCTGTCTCCTGAAGCCCACATTAAAAGAATTACGTCTGTGGCATATGCGAGGCTGGCTAACATCAGAACAGCCTTCAGGAACCTGTGTAAGGAATCATTCAGAACCTTGTATGCCACATATGTAAGACTAATCCTGGAGTATGCGGCCCTAGCATGGAGCCCGTACCTTGTCAAGCACAAGACGAAGCTGGAAAAGGTTCAAAGCCACTAGACAAGTTCCAGAATTAAGAGGCATGAGTTACGAGGAAAGGCACCTTACGACACTGGAAGACAGAATAGTAAGGGGAGACATGATCACTACCTATAAAATCCTCAGGGAATCGACCGGGTAGACAAGGATAAACTATTCAACACTTGTGGTACGCGAAGAAGAGGGACACACGTGGAAACTGGGTACCCACATCAGCCACAGGGACATTACAAAGAACTTTTTCAGTGTCAGAGTAGTTAACAGATGGAATGCATTAGGCAGTGATGTGGTGGAGGCTGACTCCTTACACAGTTTCAAATGTAGATATAACAGAGCCCAGTAGGCTCAAGAATCTGTACACCAGTTGATTGACAGTTGAGAGGCGGGACAAAAGAGACAAAGCTCAACCCACGAAAGCACAAATAGGTGAGTACAAATGAGTGAATACACACACACACACACATCCCCATTCCCTCTCCCATCTCTCTCTCTCTCTCTCTCTCTCTCTCTCTCTCTCTCTCTCTCTCTCTCTCTCTCTCTCTCTCTCTCTCTCTCTCTCTCTCTCTCTCTCTCTCTCTCTCTCTCTCTCTCTCTCTCTCTCTCCTCTCTCTCTCTCTCTCTCTCTCTCTCTCTCTCTCTCTCATCTCTCCCCCCCTTTTTCTCTCTCATCTCTCCCCCCCCTTTTTCTCTCTCATCTCTCCCCCCTTTTTCTCTCTCATCTCTCCCTCCCCCCTTCTTTCTCATCTCTCTCATCTATCTCTTTCCCCCCCCTCTCTCTTCCCCCTCTATCTCTCTCATACGGAGAAAACATGACAGGGAGACTAACTGGGGGAAGCAACCGCAGGGAGACAAACATGGTTGGGACAAACTCAGAGGATGGGGTGGAACAGGAAGCCTGGGTTAAGGGAATATTCCAGCAAATGTGGGATGAATTCAGTGGAGGACTGAGGGTAATGAGGAAGACAGTAACCAACCTGCAAGATGAACTAAGGGCAGCAAAGGAGGAGATAAGAAGCCTTGAAGGAGACTCTTCCCCAATACCAGACATACCATCCCTCAGGGAGATGGTGATGCTACTGTTGAGGGGACTTGCACTAAACAATCCTCATTTGCAAAATTGTTTAAAAAGAGCCCTGAAGCTAGGTCTGCAGTTTGGGAAGTTGCCATGGAAGTGGACTCTTCTCAGGAAGCAGCTAGATGTACTAGCCAGCTGATAGAGATAAAAAGAGCAGTAGTAATAGTAGGCATTATGGAGCAAACAGGGACCAGTCCAGTGGAAAGGTGAGACAAGGGCAAAAATGAAGTTAATGAGATCCTTAAAGGGGTAAAGATGGAGATGGCTTACCAAAATTCTGAAAAGGTTTTCAGGGTCGGACGATTCAACAAGGACAGAGACCAAGTGATAAAGATGGTATTCACGAGAGAGGGAACAAAAGAGGACTTGTTAGCAAGAAAGAGTGGACTAGCAAATGTATATGACAAGGGACGAGAGAATAAGAGCAGCAGCCACGAGGAGGGAGTGCAGGGAGAGAGAAAGAAATCAGGGAACCACAACCCCGTGCCCTAAAATCCCAGAGGGGAGCGGGAGCCCGCCACAAGCAGCTCAATAGACACAGTGAGAAAAGCACCTCCCCCATACCTCCACCCAATATATGCCATACCTGCCCCAACCCCTAGTGCTCAAGGGGCCTACCTGGTACCACACATCTGTGAGTCCAGATGTAATCGGACTCACAGAAACAAAACTCACAGGAATCATAACGAATGCGGTGTTTCCCCCAGGGCTACACTATAATAAGGAAAGAGAGGGAAGGACAGGGAGGATGGAGTGGCCCTACTAATCAGAAAGGAATGGAGTTTCAAGGAGATTGTCATCCCGGGCTGCAAGGGATTCAGAGACTACGTAAGAGGCACTATGGCAATGGGAGGACGTAAAGTAGTATATATATAGTAAAGTGATATATATAGTATAGTATAGTATAGTAGTATATAGTATAGTAGTAAAGTGATATATAACCCTTCACCAAATGACAGAAGACCAAGGCAGGAATATAACAACAAACCACAACATGGCAGTTAACACTACAATTGAAAAGGCTGCCTCTTCTGCCTGTAGAATTAGATCTCATCTGCTCATCATGGGAGACTTCAATCATTAAAGGATAGACTGGGAGAACAAGGAACTGCATGAGGAAGAGGATACATGGAGAGCCAAACTAGTGGAGGTGGCGACAAGAAACTTTCAAAGCCAGCATGTCAGGGAACCCATTAGGATGAGAGGAAACGATGAACCAGCGAGACTCGACCTAGTCTTCACTCTGAACGACTCCGACATAAGGGGGCATAATCTTTATAAATTAAAAGTTGTTCAATTTGCTTATAAATTTATTTATGAAATGGTTATAGAAAGGGCTGCAACTGGTCGAAGTTTCACCATCACACCCTAAACAGAAAAGGAGAAAAAAAATACACAACGTATTATGCAACGAATGTTCAACATTCTCAAATAATCTCAGGGAACACATGTGTCAACTAAAATGTCTACTATGTGCTGTAGAAGCACAAACTCTTGTAATAATTGTAATATGTATGTGCAATATATTTATATGTAAATTTTTTTTTTTCTTCTTTTTTTTGGCCAATTTTTTTTTCGTTTGTTATCAAGGGATTTGCATGAAACTTGCACACCTTGCTCAATGAATGCCTATCTGCAAGGGTGCCAATTATGAACGATATCTGTCGAAGTCAAGCTCAGCTACAGGTGGCCGAACTTTGATCTTTATTTTACGCAGGAAAATAATTTACAACTTCAAAGTACTTCATAGCTTTCATTTATTAATCAATTTACATGCAAATTACACCTTATATGTAGAGTTTGTGCTTCTACAGTACATAGTAGACATTTTAGTCCAAAGTCCATTTCTTGATTTTATAAAATTTTATAAACATCACATATTGCATATTTTTGGAAGGGTAACTTTGAATAATTATATTATTGCACTAAACACTTTTTTGATAAAACTACTCACAGCATTCTTTTATTATGTGCTAATTTTAATATCTGAGTGTTATAGAAAGGCTTTTAATTGACACATGTGTTCCCTGAGATTATTTGAAAATGTGGAAAAATCGTTGCATAATACGTTGTGTATTTTTTTTCTCCTTTTCTGTTTAGGGTGTGATGGTGAAACTTGGACCAGTTGCAGCTCTTTCTATAACCATTTCATAAATAAATTTATAAGCAAATTGAACAACTTTTAATTTATAAAGATTATGCCACCATAAGAGAAATCGGTTTTGAGGCCTCAGTAGGAATGAGCGACCACAGTGCACTGGTGTTTGAGTGTCTGGTTGAAGAAGGCTTATTTAACTCGAGGAGGTCTACTAAAACAAAAGGCTGGCATTCTTTCCGAAAGGGAAACTATGAGGAGATAAGACAATTCCTAACAGATATAACATTGGAAACAGAGCTCATGGGAAAGACGACCCAAGACATGATGGACTACATCACGCAGAAGTGCAAGGAAGCAGCAAACAAATTTTTCTCAGTCCAAAAGGAAAACAATGAAATGAAGATGAGAAACCCATGGTTTAATCAGAGATGTAGGCTAGCTAAGCAGCAAAGTAAAAGGGCGTTGAGGAACTATAGGAATAACAGGATACTTGAGAGCAGAGAAAGGTTTCAGAGTGCCAGTAATGAATATGTCAGGATGAGAAGAGAGGCAGAAAGACAGTACGAAAATGGCATCGCAAGCAAGGCAAAGACTCAGCCTAAATTGCTGCACAGCCATATCAGGAGAAAAACAACGGTAAAGGAACTGGTTATGAAATTAAGGATAGGGGGAGAAGGATTCACTACAAACGACCAGGAAGTGTGTGAGGAACTGAATAAGAAATTCCAGGAGGTCTTTACCTTAAAGCAAGGAGAAATTCCAGAGATAAGAGAGGGAATAGCTAGCCAGGAACCACTAGAAGAGTTTGAGATTACCAGTGGGGAAGTAAGAAAGTTGTTACTAGAGTTGGATGTGACAAAACCTATAGGCCCAGGATGTAATCTTCCTCTTGGATACTAAAGGAAGGAGCAGAAACACTGTGCCTGCCACTCTCAATGACCTAGACAGACTGAATGAATGGTCCAACAAATGGCTGCTAAAGTTCAACCCAAGTAAATGCAAAGTAATGAAACTAGGCGGTGGAAACAGGAGGCCAGACACACGATACAGAATAGGAGATGAAGTACTTCATGAAACGGACAGAGAAAGATCTAGGGGTTGATATCACACCAAACCTGTCTCCTGAAGCCCACATACAAAGAATTACGTCTGTGGCTTATACGAGGTTGGCTAACATCAGAACAGCATTCAGGAACCTGTGTAAGGAATCATTCAGAATCTTGTACACCACATATGTAAGACCAATCCTGGAGTATGCGGCCCCAGCATGGAGCCCATACCTTATCAAGCACAAGACGACGCTGGAAAAATTTCAGAGGTATGCCACTAAACTAGTCCCAGAACTAAGATGCATGAGTTACGAGGAAAGGCTGCGGGAAATGCACCTTACGATATTGGAAGACAGAAAAGTAAGGGAAGACATGATCACTACCTACAAACACACTCATCCACACACACACTCAGCAACCCAAAGGAAGGGAACCAGTTCTCAAGGAAATTGATAGGGTAGATAAAGACAGGCTATTTAACACAAGGGGCACACGTACTAGGGGACACAGGTGGAAACTGAGTGCCCAAATGACCCACAGAGATATTAGAAGGAACTTTTTTAGTGTCAGAGTGGTTGACAAATGGAATGCATTAGGAAGTGATGTGGTGGAGGCTTACTCCATACACAGTTTCAAGTGTAGATATGATAGAGCCCAATAGGCTCAGGAACCTGTACACCTGTTGATTGAGGGTTGAGAAGCGAGACCAAAAACCCAGAGCTCAATCCCCGCAAGCACAATTAGGTGAGCACAGCCACACACACACACGCAGCTCCCCCCCCCCCCCCACACACACAGGAGTGTGTGTTTACCATTAACATAATAGAGAGAACAGTTTCTCTCGCCAGTAGAAATGGATCTGGACTACTAATTATGAGGGACTTCAACCACGGGAAGATAGATTGGGAAAACAGAGACCCGCATGGAGGACCAGATACATGGAGAGCTAAGCTGCTGGACTTAGCAACAAGAAACTTTCTAAGTCAACACATCAAGGGACCGACAAGATGAGAGGAGAGGATGAACCTGCAATGCTTGATCTGATATTTACCCTCAATGAGTGGTATAAGGGAAGTTAAGATGGAAGCCCCCTTGGGAATGAGTGATCACAGTGTATTGATCTTTGAGTTCTTGGTAGAGCTAGGACTTATCTCCCCCCAAAAAGAACTAGAAAACAAAAGGCTGACATACCGAAAGGAGAATTATGAGGGGATGAGAAGTTTTCTAAGGGATATACCATGGGACACAGACCTCAGAGCTAAGTCTGTACAAGATATCATGGACTGTGTCACTCAAAAGTGTCAGGAGGCAGTAAACAGGTTTATCCTGGCCCAAAGGGAAAAATCCGAGAAGCAAAGGAAGAATCCGTGGTTTAACAGGGCATGTATGGAAGCAAAGTAACTGAACAAAAGGGCGTGGAGGAACTTCCGAAATAACAGAACACCAAAAAGCAGAGAGATATACCAGAGAACCAGGAATGAATATGTTAGTGTGAGAAGGCAAGCAGAGAAAATTATGAAAATGATATAGCAAACCAAGCCAAGACCGATCCAAAGCTACTCCACAATCACACCAAGAGAACAACAACAGTGAAAGAACAGGTAATGAAACTTAGAACAGGCAAGGACAGGTATACAGACAATGACAAAGAGGTATGTGAAGAACTCAACAAGAGGTTCCAGGTCTTCACAATAGAACTTGGTGAGGTCACTGCGCTAGGAGAGGGGGCAGTGAACCAGGCGGCCTTGGAAGGGTTCGAAATTACGAGAGATGAGGTCAAGAGACACCTGTTGTATCTGGATGTGAGAAAGGCTGATGGTCCAAACAGGATCTCACCATGGGTATTGAAAGAGTGTGCAGAGGCACTCAGCTTGACACTGTCCATAGTGTATAGTAGACCACTGGAGATAGGAGACCTACCAGAAATATGGAAGGCGACTAATGTGGTCCCAATATACAAAAAGGGTGACAGACATGAGGCACTGAACTACAGGCCAGTGTCCTTAACTTGGATACCATGCAAAGTGATGGAGATGATCGTGAGAAAAAACCTAGTAACACATCTGGAGCGAAGGGACTTCGTGACAAATTGCCAACATGGGTTCAGGGAGGATAAATTTTGCCTGAAAGGCTTAATAGTATTCAACGATCAGGTGACATAGATTAAGCAAGAAAGAGAAGGCTGGGCGGACTACATTTTTTTGGATTGTCGGAAAGCCTTTGACACAGTCCCCCCATAAGAGGCTGGTACATAAGCTGGAGAGACAGGCAGGAGTAACTGGTAAAGTGCTCCAGTGGATAAGGGAATGCCTAACCAATCGGAAAGAAAGAGTTACAGTGAATGGTGAGACCTCAGATTGGCGTGAAGTCACCAGTGTAGTCCCACACGGCGTTCTACTCAGTCCTATCCTGTTTCTGATATACGTAAATGATCTCCGGGAGGGTATGGACTCTTTCCTCTTAATGTTTGCTGACGATGCCAAAATTATGAGAGGGATTAATTTAAGACAGGATGACTGCTTGAGGCTTCATGAATACCTAGACAAGCTGAAGGAATGGTCGAACAAATGGTTATTAGAGGTTAACCCAAGCAAATATAATGTAATGAAGATAGGTGTAGAGAGCTGGAGGCCAGTTACAAGGTATCATTTGGGAGATGAAATTCTTGAAGAGTGAGAGAGAGAGAGAAAGACTTGGGGGTTCATATCACGCCAGACCTGTCCCCTGAAGCCCATATCAAGAAGATAACATCAGTAGCATATGTCAAGTTGGCTAACATGATAACGGCATTTAGACACGTGTGCAAGGAATCATTCAGAACTTTGTATACCACCAATGTCAGACCAATCCTGGAGTCTCCAGCCCCAGCATGGAGTCCATATCTAGTCAAGCATAAGACTAAACTGGAAAAAATTTAAAGGTTTGCCCCCAGACTAGTACCCGGGCTGAGAGGTATGAGCTACGAGGAGAGACCACGGGAATTAAACCTCACGTCGCTAGAAGACAGAAGAATTAGGGGGGATATAATCACCACATACAAGATTCTCAGAAGAATTGACTGGGTAGATAAAGACAGGCTATTTAACAAAAGGGGCACACGCACTAGGGGACACAGGTGGAAACTGTGTGCCCAAATGAGCCATAGTGACGTTAGAAAGAATTTTTTTCGTGTCAGACTGGTTGACAAATGGAATGCATTAGGCAGTGATGTGGTGGAGGCTGACTCCATACACAGTTTCAAGTGTAGATATGATAGAGTCCAATAGGCTCAGGAACCTGTACACCAGTTAAGAGGCAGGTCCAAAGAGCCAGAGCTCAACCCCCACAAGCACAAATAGGTGAGTACAAATACGTGAGTACACATGCACACCTAGCTGTACTCAGATATGTTCACCTGGTGGTACTCACCTAGATATATTCATTTAATTGTGCTTACCAAATTGTACCAACTTAATTAGCTGTATTCACCTAGCTCTACTCACCTAACTGTATACTCACCTAACTGTACTCACCTACCAATACTACTCCACTTCACTTGAAGTACTCACCTAGTTGAACTAAGATAGGTGTTTTCACCTACGTTTACTTCTCTAGTGGTTCTCACCTACTTGCAATTCCTCTTCCATAGCTTGTGTAATTATACTCACCCACATGTATTCCTCTAGTTGTGCTCAAGTTGTACTAACCTACATGTACTCCGACTAGTTGTAGTCATGTAGTTGTATTCACCTAGCTGTACTTCCTTAGTTACACTTATATAGTTTTATTAACATAGTTCTACTCATCTACTTGTACTCCCCTAGTTGAAGTTATGTAGTAGTTGTACTCACCCATATGTGCTTATATATTATTATTAAATATATAAGTTAGCAAATAGTGTTATTATTTTTTTATAAATGTTTTGTACACCTTTGTACACCAAAGTAAATATTTTGTACACCTTTCATTCAACCCAGACACAACATTTATAATTAATTTTAATGTATGCTGCAAAATGACATAAAAATTAATAAATGAATATGAAAAATAGTTTTAATATATAAAGGGAACAAATCGTGATATATAAGCCAATATAATCTATATCAAAAGAAATAATAATCTATGTTGACAAGACCACACACTAGAAGGTGAAGGGACGACGACGTTTCGGTTCGTCCTAGACCATTCTCAAGTCCATTGTCACGTCGTCGTCCCTTCACCTGCTAGTGTGTGGTCTGGTCAACATACTTTAGCCACGTCATTGTGACTCATTGCCTGCAAATAATAATCTAATATATCTTCGAGTAACTAAATTTGTTAAGATTGTCTCCTACAGCTATGAAACAACATTCAAAATTTATATCTGTAATGTACGTGAATTTGACGTTTAAACACGAAAAAATGATTTTTGTAACATATAAAGGCGAAACAAATGTTAGAAATAATAGCATTTGCCAAATTATGTAAAGAAATACTTATGACAATCTTGGATTAAAGGTTGCTCATACGACTGTTGACCCATACTTGAAACGTTTCCTTCCCACACACCCTCGGAAACATTACTGGAGGTTGCAGCAACATTTTGTGTTTGTTGCATGTGAACCTGTTATGGCGAGGACCGTGATGCTGGTGGTGTGAACCTGTTATGGCGAGGACCGTGATGCTGGTGGTGTGAACCTGTTATGGCGAGGACCGTGATGCTGGTGGTGTGGACCTGTTATGGCGAGGACCGTGATGCTGTTGGTGTGAACCTGTTATGGCGAGGACCGTGATGCTGGTGGTGTGAACCTGTTATGGCGAGGACCGTGATGCTGGTGGTGTGAACCTGTTATGGCGAGGACCGTGATGCTGGTGGTGTGAACCTGTTATGGCGAGGACCGTGATACTGGTGGTGTGAACCTGTTATGGTGAGGACCGTGATGCTGGTGGTGTGAACCTGTTATGGCGAGGACCGTGATGCTGGTGGTGTGAACCTGTTATGGCGAGGACCGTGATGCTGGTGGTGTGAACCTGGTATGGTGAGGATCGTGATGCTGGTGGTGTGAACCTGGTATGGTGAGGACCGTGATGCTGGTGGTGTGAACCTGTTATGGCGAGGACCGTGATGCTGGTGGTGTGGACCTGGTATGGTGAGGACCGTGATGCTGGTGGTGTGGACCTGTTATGGCGAGGACCGTGATGCTGTTGGTGTGAACCTGTTATGGCGAGGACCGTGATGCTGGTGGTGTGAACCTGTTATGGCGAGGACCGTGATGCTGGTGGTGTGAACCTGTTATGGCGAGGACCGTGATGCTGGTGGTGTGAACCTGTTATGGTGAGGACCGTGATGCTGGTGGTGTGGACCTGGTATGGTGAGGATCGTGATGCTGGTGGTGTGGACCTGGTATGGTGAGGACCGTGATGCTGGTAGTGTGAACCTGTTATGGTGAGGACCGTGATGCTGGTGGTGTGAACCTGGTATGGTGAGGACCGTGATGCTGGTGGTGTGAACCTGTTATGGCGAGGACCGTGATGCTGGTGGTGTGAACCTGGTATGGTGAGGACCGTGATGCTGGTGGTGTGGACCTGGTATGGTGAGGACCGTGATGCTGGTGGTGTTAACCTGTTATGGCGAGGACCGTGATGCTGGTGGTGTGGACCTGGTATGGTGAGGACCGTGATGCTGGTGGTGTGGACCAGGTATGTTGAGGACCGTGATGCTGGTGGTGTGGACCTGGTATGGTGAGGACCGTGATGCTGGTGGTGTGGACCTGGTATGGTGAGGACCGTGATGCTGGTGGTGTGGACCAGGTATGGTGAGGACCGTGATGCTGGTGGTGTGGACCTGGTATGGTGAGGACCGTAATGCTGGTGGTGTGGACCTGGTATGGTGAGGACCATGATGCTGGTGGTGTAGACCAGGTATGGTGAGGACCGGGATGATGGTGGTGTGGACCAGGTATGGTGAGGACCATGATGCTGGTGGTGTGGACCTGGTATGGTGGGGACCATGATGATGGTGGTGTGGACCTGGTATGGTGAGGACCGTGATGCTGGTGGTGGTGTGGACCTGGTATGGTGAGGACCGTGATGCTAGTGGTGTGGACCAGGTATAGTGAGGACCGTGATGCTGGTGGTGTGGACCTGGTATGGTGAGGACCGTGATGCTGGTGGTGAGGACCTGGTATGGTGAGGACCATGATGCTGGTGGTGTAGACCTGGTATAGTGAGGACCGTGATGCTGGTGGTGTGGACCAAGTTTGGTGAAGACCATGATGCTGGTGGTGTAGACCTGGTATGGTAAGGACCATGATGCTGGTGGTGTGGACCTGGTATGGTGAGGACCGTGATGCTGGTGGTGATGTGGACCTGGTATGGTGAGGACCGTGATGCTGGTGGTGTGGACCAGGTATAGTGAGGACCGTGATGCTGGTGGTGTGGACCTGGTATGGTGAGAACCGTGATGCTGGTGGTGTGGACCTGGTATGGTGAGGACCATGAAGCTGGTGGTGGTGTGGACCTGGTATGGTGAGGACCGTGATGCTGGTGGTGGTGTGGACCTGGTATGGTGAGGACCATGATGCTGGTGGTGTGGACCTGGTATGGTGAGGACCATGATGCTAATGGTGTGGACCTGGTACGGTGAGGATCGTGATGCTGGTGGTGGTGTGGACCTGGTATGGTGAGGACCGTGATGCTGGTAGTGTGGACCTCATATGGTGAGGACCGTGATGCTGGTGGTGTGGACCTGGTATGGTGAGGACTGTGATGCTGGTGGTGTAGACCTGGTATGGTGAGAACCATGATGCTGGTGGTGTGGACCTGGTATGGTGAGGACCGTGATGCTGGTGGTGTAGACCTGGTATGGTGAGAACCATGATGCTGGTGGTGTGGACCTGGTATGGCGAGGACCATGATGCTGGTGGTGAAGACCAGGTATGGTGAGGACCATGATGCTGGTGGTGTGGACCTGGTATGGTGAGGACCGTGATGCTGGTGGTGTGGACCTGGTATGGTGAGGATCGTGATGCTGGTGGTGTGGACCTGGTATGGTGAGGACCGTGATGCTGGTGGTGTGGACAAGGTATGGTGAGGACCGTGATGCTGGTGGTGTGGACCTGGTATGGTGAGAACCGTGATGCTGGTGGTATGGACCTGTTATGGTGAGGACCGTGATGCTGGTGGTGTGGACCTGGTACGGTGAGGACCGTGATGCAGGTGGTGTGGACCTGGTATGGTGAGGACCATGATGCTGGTGGTATGGACCTGGTATGGTGAGGATCGTGATGCTGGTGGTGTGGACCTGGTATAGTGAGGACCGTGATGCTGGTGGTGTGGATCTGGTACGGTGAGGACCGTGATGCAGGTGGTGAAGACCAGGTACGGTGAGGACCATGATGCTGGTGGTGTGGACCTGGAATGGTGAGGACCATGATGCTGGTGGTGTGGACCTGGTATGGTGAGGACCGTGATGCTGGTGGTGGTGTGGACCTGGTACGGTGAGGACCGTGTTGCTGGTGGTGTGGACCTGGTATGGTGAGGACCGTGATGCTGGTGGTATGGACCTGGTATGGTGAGGATCGTGATGCTGGTGGTGTGGACCTGGTATGGTGAGGACCGTGATGCTGGTGGTGTGGATCTGGTACGGTGAGGACCGTGATGCAGGTAGTGAAGACCAGGTATGGTGAGGACCATGATGCTGGTGGTGTGAACCTGGTATAGTGAGGACCGTGATGCTGGTGGTGGTGTGGACCTGGTATGGTGAGGACCGTGATGCTGGTGGCGGTGTGTACCTGGTATGGTGAGGACCGTGATGCTGGTGGTGTGGACCAGGTATAGTGAGGACCGTGATGCTGGTGGTGGTGTGGACCTGGTATGGTGAGGACCATGATGCTGGTGGTGTGGACCAGGTATAGTGAGGACCGTGATGCTGGTGGTGGTGTGGACCTGATATGGTGAGGACCGTGATGCTGGTGGCGGTGTGTACCTGGTATGGTGAGGACCGTGATGCTGGTGGTGTGGACCTGGTATGGTGAGGACCATGATGCTGGTGGTGTGGACCAGGTATAGTGAGGACCGTGATGCTGGTGGTGGTGTGGACCTGGTATGGTGAGGACCGTGATGCTGGTGGTGTGGACCTGGTATGGTGAGGACCATGATGCTGGTGGTGTGGACCTGGTATGGTAAGGATCGTGATGCTGGTGGTGTGGACCTGGTATGGTGGTGACCGTGATGCTGGTGGTGTGGACCTGGAATGGTGAGGACCGTGATGCTGGTGGTGGTGTGGACCTGGTATGGTGAGGACCGTGATGCTGGTGGAGTGGACCCTGGTATGGTGAGGACCATGATGCTGGTGGTGTAGACCTGGTATGGTGAGGACCATGATGCTGGTGGTGGTGTGGACCTGGTATGGTGAGGACCATGATGCTGGTGGTGGTGTGGACCTGGTATGGTGAGGATCATGATGCTGGTGGTAGTGTGGACAGGTATGGTGAGGACCGTGATGCTGGTGGTGTGGACCTGGTATGGTCAGCACCATGATGCTGGTGGTGGTGTGGACCTGGTATGGTGAGGACCGTAATGCTGGTGGTAGTGTGGACCTGGTATGGTGAGGACCATGATGCTGGTGGTGTGGACCTGGTATGGTGAGGACCATGATGCTGGTGGTGTGGACCTGGTATGGTGATGATCGTGATGCTGGTGGTGGGGTGGACCTGGTATGGTGAGGACCGTGATGCTGGTGGTGTGGACCTGGTATGGTGAGGACCGTGATACTGGTGGTGTGGACCTGGTATGGTGAGGACCGTCATGCTGGTGGTGTGGACCTGGTATGGTGAGGACCATGATGCTGGTGGTGTGGACCTGGTATGGTGAGGATCGTGATGCTGGTGGTGGTGTGGACCTGGTATGGTGAGGACCATGATGCTGGTGGTGTGGACCTGGTGTGGTGAGGACCATGATGCAGGTGGTGTGGACCTGGTATGGTGAGGATCGTGATGCTGGTGGTGGTGTGGACCTGGTATGGTGAGGACCATGATGCTGGTGGTGTGGACCTGGTATGGTGAGGACCATGATGCTAGTGGTGTGGACCTGGTATAGTGAGGACCATGATGCTGGTGGTGTGGACCTGGTATGATGAGGACCATGATGCTGGTGGTGGTGTGGACCTGGTATGGTGAGGACCATGATGCTGGTGGTGTGGTCCTGGTATGATGAGGACCATGATGCTGGTGGTGGTGTGGACCTGGTATTGTGAGGACCATGATGCTGGTGGTGAGGACCTGGTATGGTGAGGACCATGATGCTGGCGGTGTGGACCTGGTATGGTGAGGATCGTGATGCTGGTGGTGGTGTGGACCTGGTATGGTGAGGACCATGATGCTGGTGGTGTATACCTGGTATGGTGAGGACCATGATGCTGGTGGTGTGGACCTGGTATGATGAGGACCATGATGCTGGTGGTGGTGTGGACCTGGTATGGTGAGGACCTGGTATGGTGAGGACCGTGATGCTGGTGGTGTGGACCTGGTATGGTGAGGACCGTGATGCTAGTGGTGTGGACCTGGTATGGTGAGGACCATGATGCTGGTGGTGTGGACCTGGTATGATGAGGACCATGATGCTGGTGGTGGTGTGGACCTGGTATTGTGAGGACCATGATGCTGGTGGTGAGGACCTGGTATGGTGAGGACCATGATGCTGGTGGTGTGGACCTGGTATGGTGAGGATCGTGATGCTGGTGGTGGTGTGGACCTGGTATGGTGAGGACCATGATGCGGGTGGTGTATAACTGGTATGGTGAGGACCATGATGCTGGTGGTGTGGTCCTGGTATGATGAGGACCATGATGCTGGTGGTGGTGTGGACCTGGTATGGTGAGGAACTGGTATGGTGAGGACCGTGATGCTGGTGGTGTGGACCTGGTATGGGGAGGACCGTGATGCTGGTGGTGTGGACCTGGTATGGGGAGGCCCATAATGCTGGTGGTGTGGACCTGGTATGGTGAGGACCATGATGCTGGTGGTGTGGACCTGGTATGGTGAGGACCGTGATGCTGGTGGTGGTGTGGACCTGGTATGGTGAGGACCATGATGCTGGTGGTGTGGTCCTGGTATAGTGAGGACCATGATGCTGGTGGTGTGGACCTGGTATGGTGAGGATCGTGATGCTGGTGGTGGTGTGGACCTGGTATGGTGAGGACCATGATGCTGGTGGTGTATACCTGGTATGGTGAGGACCATGATGCTGGTGGTGTGGACCTGGTATGATGAGGACCATGATGCTGGTGGTGGTGTGGACCTGGTATGGTGAGGACCGTGATGCTGGTGGTGTGGACCTGGTATGGTGAGGACCGTGATGCTGGTGGTGTGGACCTGGTATGGTGAGGCCCATGATGTTGGTGGTGTGGACCTAATATGGTGAGGACCATGATGCTGGTGGTGTGGACCTGGTATGGTGAGGACCGTGATGCTGGTGGTGGTGTGGACCTGGTATGGTGAGGACCATGATGCTGGTGGTGGTGTGGACCTGGTATAGCGAGGACCGTGATGCAGGTGGTGTGGACCTGGTATGGTGAGGACTGTGATGCTGGTGGTGTGGACTTGGTACGGTGACGACCGTGATGCAGGTGGTGAGGACCGTGATGCTGGTGGTGTGGACCTGGTATGGCGAGGACCGTGATGCAGGTGGTGTGGACCTGGTATGGTGAGGACCGTCATGCTGGTGGTGTGGACCTGGTATGGTGAGGACCATGATGCTGGTGGTGTGGACCTGGTATGGTGAGGATCGTGATGCTGGTGGTGGTGTGGACCTGGTATGGTGAGGACCATGATGCTGGTGGTGTGGACCTGGTATGGTGAGGACCATGATGCTGGTGGTGTGGACCTGGTATGATGAGGACCATGATGCTAGTGGTGGTGTGGACCTGGTATGGTGAGGACCATGATGCTGGTGGTGTGGACCTGGTATGGTGAGGATCGTGATGCTGGTGGTGGTGTGGACCTGGTATGGTGAGGACCATGATGCTGGTGGTGTATACCTGGTATGGTGAGGACCATGATGCTGGTGGGGTGGACCTGGTATGATGAGGACCATGATGCTGGTGGTGGTGTGGACCTGGTATGGTGAGGACCGTGATGCTGGTGGTGTGGACCTGGTATGGTGAGGACCGTGATGCTGGTGGTGTGGACCTGGTATGGTGAGGCCCATGATGTTGGTGGTGTGGACCTAATATGGTGAGGACCATGATGCTGGTGGTGTGGACCTGGTATGGTGAGGACCGTGATGCTGGTGGTGGTGTGGACCTGGTATGGTGAGGACAATGATGCTGGTAGTGGTGTGGACCTGGTATGGCGAGGACCGTGATGCAGGTGGTGTGGACCTGGTATGGTGAGGACTGTGATGCTGGTGGTGTGGACTTGGTATGGTGAGGACCATGATGCTGGTGGTGTGGACCTGGTATGGTGAGGACCATGATGCTGGTGGTGTGGACCTGGTATGGTGGTGGCCGTGATGCTGGTGGAATGGACCTGGTATGGTGAGGACCATGATGCTGGTGGTGTGGACCTGGTATGGTGGTGGCCGTGATGCTGGTGGAATGGACCTGGTATGGTGAGGACTGTGATGCTGGTGGTGTGGACCTAGTATGGTGAGGACCGTGATGCTGGTGGTGTAGACCTGGTATAGGGAGGACCATGATGCTGGTGGTGTGGACCTGGTATGGTGAAGACCATGATGCTGGTGGTGTGGACCTGGTATGGTGAGGACCATGATGCTGGTGGTGTGGACCAGGTATGGTGAGGACCGTGATGCTGGTGGTGTAGACCTGGTATGGTGAGGACCATGATGCTGGTGGTGTGGACCTGGTATAGTGAGGACCATGATGCTGGTGGTGTGGACCTGGTATTGTGAGGACCATGATGCTGGTGGTGAGGACCTGGTATGGTGAGGACCATGATGCTGGTGGTGTGGACCTGGTATGGTGAGGATCGTGATGCTGGTGGTGGTGTGGACCTGGTATGGTGAGGACCATGATGCTGGTGGTGTATACCTGGTATGGTGAGGACCATGATGCTGGTGGTGTGGACCTGGTATGATGAGGACCATGATGCTGGTGGTTGTGTGGACCTGGTATGGTGAGGACCTGGTATGGTGAGGACCGTGATGCTGGTGGTGTGGACCTGGTATGGTGAGGACCGTGATGCTAGTGGTGTGGACCTGGTATGGTGAGGACCATGATGCTGGTGGTGTGGACCTGGTATGATGAGGACCATGATGCTGGTGGTGGTGTGGACCTGGTATGGTGAGGACCATGATGCTGGTGGTGTGGTCCTGGTATGATGAGGACCATGATGCTGGTGGTGGTGTGGACCTGGTATTGTGAGGACCATGATGCTGGTGGTGAGGACCTGGTATGGTGAGGACCATGATGCTGGTGGTGTGGACCTGGTATGGTGAGTATCGTGATGCTGGTGGTGGTGTGGACCTGGTATGGTGAGGACCATGATGCGGGTGGTGTATAACTGGTATGGTGAGGACCATGATGCTGGTGGTGTGGACCTGGTATGATGAGGACCATGATGCTGGTGGTGGTGTGGACCTGGTATGGTGAGGAACTGGTATGGTGAGGACCGTGATGCTGGTGGTGTGGACCTGGTATGGGGAGGACCGTGATGCTGGTGGTGTGGACCTGGTATGGGGAGGCCCATAATGCTGGTGGTGTGGACCTGGTATGGTGAGGACCATGATGCTGGTGGTGTGGACCTGGTATGGTGAGGACCGTGATGCTGGTGGTGGTGTGGACCTGGTATGGTGAGGACCATGATGCTGGTGGTGTGGTCCTGGTATAGTGAGGACCATGATGCTGGTGGTGTGGACCTGGTATGGTGAGGATCGTGATGCTGGTGGTGGTGTGGACCTGGTATGGTGAGGACCATGATGCTGGTGGTGTATACCTGGTATGGTGAGGACCATGATGCTGGTGGTGTGGACCTGGTATGATGAGGACCATGATGCTGGTGGTGGTGTGGACCTGGTATGGTGAGGACCGTGATGCTGGTGGTGTGGACCTGGTATGGTGAGGACCGTGATGCTGGTGGTGTGGACCTGGTATGGTGAGGCCCATGATGTTGGTGGTGTGGACCTAATATGGTGAGGACCATGATGCTGGTGGTGTGGACCTGGTATGGTGAGGACCGTGATGCTGGTGGTGGTGTAGACCTGGTATGGTGAGGACCATGATGCTGGTGGTGGTGTGGACCTGGTATAGCGAGGACCGTGATGCAGGTGGTGTGGACCTGGTATGGTGAGGACTGTGATGCTGGTGGTGTGGACTTGGTACGGTGACGACCGTGATGCAGGTGGTGAGGACCGTGATGCTGGTGGTGTGGACCTGGTATGGCGAGGACCGTGATGCTGGTGGTGTGGACCTGGTATGGCGAGGACCGTGATGCAGGTGGTGTGGACCTGGTATGGTGAGGACCGTCATGCTGGTGGTGTGGACCTGGTATGGTGAGGACCATGATGCTGGTGGTGTGGACCTGGTATGGTGAGGATCGTGATGCTGGTGGTGGTGTGGACCTGGTATGGTGAGGACCATGATGCTGGTGGTGTGGACCTGGTATGGTGAGGACCATGATGCTGGTGGTGTGGACCTGGTATGATGAGGACCATGATGCTGGTGGTGGTGTGGACCTGGTATGGTGAGGACCATGATGCTGGTGGTGTGGACCTGGTATGGTGAGGATCGTGATGCTGGTGGTGGTGTGGACCTGGTATGGTGAGGACCATGATGCTGGTGGTGTATACCTGGTATGGTGAGGACCATGATGCTGGTGGTGTGGACCTGGTATGATGAGGACCATGATGCTGGTGGTGGTGTGGACCTGGTATGGTGAGGACCGTGATGCTGGTGGTGTGGACCTGGTATGGTGAGGACCGTGATGCTGGTGGTGTGGACCTGGTATGGTGAGGCCCATGATGTTGGTGGTGTGGACCTAATATGGTGAGGACCATGATGCTGGTGGTGTGGACCTGGTATGGTGAGGACCGTGATGCTGGTGGTGGTGTGGACCTGGTATGGTGAGGACAATGATGCTGGTAGTGGTGTGGACCTGGTATGGCGAGGACCGTGATGCAGGTGGTGTGGACCTGGTATGGTGAGGACTGTGATGCTGGTGGTGTGGACTTGGTACGGTGACGACCGTGATGCAGGTGGTGAGGACCGTGATGCTGGTGGTGTGGACCTGGTATGGTGAGGACCATGATGCTGGTGGTGTGGACCTGGTATGGTGGTGGCCGTGATGCTGGTGGAATGGACCTGGTATGGTGAGGACTGTGATGCTGGTGGTGTGGACCTAGTATGGTGAGGACCGTGATGCTGGTGTTGTAGACCTGGTATAGGGAGGACCATGATGCTGGTGGTGTGGACCTGGTATGGTGAAGACCATGATGCTGGTGGTGTGGACCTGGTATGGTGAGGACCATGATGCTGGTGGTGTGGACCAGGTATGGTGAGGACCGTGATGCTGGTGGTGTAGACCTGGTATGGTGAGGACCATGATGCTGGTGGTGTGGACCTGGTATAGTGAGGACCATGATGCTGGTGGTGTGGACCTGGTATAGTGAGGACCATGATGCTGGTGGTGTGGACCTTGTATGGTGAGGATCGTGATGCTGGTGGTGGTGTGGACCTGGTATGGTGAGGACCATGATGCTGGTGGTGTATACCTGGTATGGTGAGGACCATGATGCTGGTGGTGTGGACCTGGTATGATGAGGACCATGATGCTGGTGGTGGTGTGGACCTGGTATGGTGAGGACCGTGATGCTGGTGGTGGTGTGGACCTGGTATGGTGAGGACCGTAGTGCTGGTGGTAGTGTGGACCTGGTATGGTGAGGACCATGATGCTGGTGGGGTGGACCTTGTATGGTGAGGACCATGATGCTGGTGGTGTGGACCTGGTATGGTGATGATCGTGATGCTGGTGGTGGGGTGGACCTGGTATGGTGAGGACCGTGATGCTGGTGGTGTGGACCTGGTATGGTGAGGACCGTGATGCTGGTGGTGTGGACCTGGTATGGTGAGGACCGTCATGCTGGTGGTGTGGACCTGGTATGGTGAGGACCATGATGCTGGTGGTGTGGACCTGCTATGGTGAGGATCGTGATGCTGGTGGTGGTGTGGACCTGGTATGGTGAGGACCATGATGCTGGTGGTGTGGACCTGGTATGGTGAGGACCATGATGCAGGTGGTGTGGACCTGGTATGGTGAGGATCGTGATGCTGGTGGTGGTGTGGACCTGGTATGGTGAGGACCATGATGCTAGTGGTGTGGACCTGGTATGGTGAGGACCATGATGCTAGTGGTGTGGACCTGGTGTGGTGAGGACCATGATGCTGGTGGTGTGGACCTGGTATGATGAGGACCATGATGCTGGTGGTGGTGTGGACCTGGTATGGTGAGGACCATGATGCTGGTGGTGTGGTCCTGGTATGATGAGAACCATGATGCTGGTGGTGGTGTGGACCTGGTATTGTGAGGACCATGATGCTGGTGGTGAGGACCTGGTATGGTGAGGACCATGATGCTGGTGGTGTGGACCTGGTATGGTGAGGATCGTGATGCTGGTGGTGGTGTGGACCTGGTATGGTGAGGACCATGATGCTGGTGGTGTGGACCTGGTGTGGTGAGGACCATGATGCAGGTGGTGTGGACCTGGTATGGTGAGGATCGTGATGCTGGTGGTGGTGTGGACCTGGTATGGTGAGGACCATGATGCTGGTGGTGTGGACCTGGTATGGTGAGGACCATGATGCTAGTGGTGTGGACCTGGTATGGTGAGGACCATGATGCTGGTGGTGTGGACCTGGTATGATGAGGACAATGATGCTGGTGGTGGTGTGGACCTGGTATGGTGAGGACCATGATGCTGGTGGTGTGGTCCTGGTATGATGAGGACCATGATGCTGGTGGTGGTGTGGACCTGGTATTGTGAGGACCATGATGCTGGTGGTGAGGACCTGGTATGGTGAGGACCATGATGCTGGTGGTGTGGACCTGGTATGGTGAGGATCGTGATGCTGGTGGTGGTGTGCACCTGGTATGGTGAGGACCATGATGCTGGTGGTGTATACCTGGTATGGTGAGGACCATGATGCTGGTGGTGTGGACCTGGTATGATAAGGACCATGATGCTGGTGGTGGTGTGGACCTGGTATGGTGAGGACCTGGTATGGTGAGGACCGTGATGCTGGTGGTGTGGACCTGGTATGGTGAGGACCGTGATGCTAGTGGTGTGGACCTGGTATGGTGAGGACCATGATGCTGGTGGTGTGGACCTGGTATGATGAGGACCATGATGCTGGTGGTGGTGTGGACCTGGTATGGTGAGGACCATGATGCTGGTGGTGTGGTCCTGGTATGATGAGGACCATGATGCTGGTGGTGGTGTGGACCTGGTATTGTGAGGACCATGATGCTGGTGGTGAGGACCTGGTATGGTGAGGACCATGATGCTGGTGGTGTGGACCTGGTAAGGTGAGGATCGTGATGCTGGTGGTGGTGTGGACCTGGTATGGTGAGGACCATGATGCGGGTGGTGTATAACTGGTATGGTGAGGACCATGATGCTGGTGGTGTGGACCTGGTATGATGAGGACCATGATGCTGGAGGTGGTGTGGACCTGGTATGGTGAGGAACTGGTATGGTGAGGACCGTGATGCTGGTGGTGTGGACCTGGTATGGGGAGGACCGTGATGCTGGTGGTGTGGACCTGGTATGGGGAGGCCCATAATGCTGGTGGTGTGGACCTGGTATGGTGAGGACCTTGATGCTGGTGGTGTGGACCTGGTATGGTGAGGACCCTGATGCTGGTGGTGGTGTGGACCTGGTATGGTGAGGACCATGATGCTGGTGTTGTGGTCCTGGTATAGTGAGGACCATGATGCTGGTGGTGTGGACCTGGTATGGTGAGGATCGTGATGCTGGTGGTGGTGTGGACCTGGTATGGTGAGGACCATGATGCTGGTGGTGTATACCTGGTATGGTGAGGACCATGATGCTGGTGGTGTGGACCTGGTATGATGAGGACCATGATGCTGGTGGTGGTGTGGACCTGGTATGGTGAGGACCGTGATGCTGGTGGTGTGGACCTGGTATGGTGAGGACCGTGATGCTGGTGGTGTGGACCTGGTATGGTGAGGCCCATGATGTTGGTGGTGTGGACCTAATATGGTGAGGACCATGATGCTGGTGGTGTGGACCTGGTATGGTGAGGACCGTGATGCTGGTGGTGGTGTGGACCTGGTATGGTGAGGACCATGATGCTGGTGGTGGTGTGGACCTGGTATAGCGAGGACCGTGATGCAGGTGGTGTGGACCTGGTATGGTGAGGACTGTGATGCTGGTGGTGTGGACTTGGTACGGTGACGACCGTGATGCAGGTGGTGAGGACCGTGATGCTGGTGGTGTGGACCTGGTATGGCGAGGACCGTGATGCAGGTGGTGTGGACCTGGTATGGTGAGGACCGTCATGCTGGTGGTGTGGACCTGGTATGGTGAGGACCATGATGCTGGTGGTGTGGACCTGGTATGGTGAGGATCGTGATGCTGGTGGTGGTGTGGACCTGGTATGGTGAGGACCATGATGCTGGTGGTGTGGACCTGGTATGGTGAGGACCATGATGCTAGTGGTGTGGACCTGGTATGGTGAGGACCATGATGCTGGTGGTGTGGACCTGGTATGATGAGGACCATGATGCTGGTGGTGGTGTGGACCTGGTATGGTGAGGACCATGATGCTGGTGGTGTGGTCCTGGTATGATGAGGACCATGATGCTGGTGGTGGTGTGGACCTGGTATTGTGAGGACCATGATGCTGGTGGTGAGGACCTGGTATGGTGAGGACCATGATGCTGGTGGTGTGGACCTGGTATGGTGAGGATCGTGATGCTGGTGGTGGTGTGGACCTGGTATGGTGAGGACCATGATGCTGGTGGTGTATAACTGGTATGGTGAGGACCATGATGCTGGTGGTGTGGACCTGGTATGATGAGGACCATGATGCTGGTGGTGGTGTGGACCTGGTATGGTGAGGACCTGGTATGGTGAGGACCGTGATGCTGGTGGTGTGGACCTGGTATGGTGAGGACCGTGATGCTAGTGGTGTGGACCTGGTATGGTGAGGACTATGATGCTGGTGGTGTGGACCTGGTATGATGAGGACCATGATGCTGGTGGTGGTGTGGACCTGGTATGGTGAGGACCATGATGCTGGTGGTGTGGTCCTGGTATGATGAGGACCATGATGCTGGTGGTGGTGTGGACCTGGTATTGTGAGGACCATGATGCTGGTGGTGAGGACCTGGTATGGTGAGGACCATGATGCTGGTGGTGTGGACCTGGAATGGTGAGGATCGTGATGCTGGTGGTGGTGTGGACCTGGTATGGTGAGGACCATGATGCGGGTGGTGAATAACTGGTATGGTGAGGACCATGATGCTGGTGGTGTGGACCTGGTATGATGAGGACCATAATGCTGGTGGTGGTGTGGACCTGGTATGGTGAGGAACTGGTATGGTGAGGACCGTGATGCTGGTGGTGTGGACCTGGTATGGGGAGGACCGTGATGCTGGTGGTGTGGACCTGGTATGGGGAGGCCCATAATGCTGGTGGTGTGGACCTGGTATGGTGAGGACCACGATGCTGGTGGTGTGGACCTGGTATGGTGAGGACCGTGATGCTGGTGGTGGTGTGGACCTGGTATGGTGAGGACCATGATGCTGGATGTGTGGTCCTGGTATAGTGAGGACCATGATGCTGGTGGTGTGGACCTGGTATGGTGAGGATCGTGATGCTGGTGGTGGTGTGGACCTGGTATGGTGAGGACCATGATGCTGGTGGTGTATACCTGGTATGGTGAGGACCATGATGCTGGTGGTGTGGACCTAGTATGATGAGGACCATGATGCTGGTGGTGGTGTGGACCTGGTATGGTGAGGACCGTGATGCTGGTGGTGTGGACCTGGTATGGTGAGGACCGTGATGCTGGTGGTGTGGACCTGGTATGGTGAGGCCCATGATGTTGGTGGTGTGGACCTAATATGGTGAGGACCATGATGCTGGTGGTGTGGACCTGGTATGGTGAGGACCGTGATGCTGGTGTTGGTGTGGACCTGGTATGGTGAGGACCATGATGCTGGTGGTGGTGTGGACCTGGTATAGCGAGGACCGTGATGCAGGTGGTGTGGACCTGGTATGGTGAGGACTGTGATGCTGGTGGTGTGGACTTGGTACGGTGACGACCGTGATGAAGGTGGTGAGGACCGTGATGCTGGTGGTGTGGACCTGGTATGGCGAGGACCGTGATGCAGGTGGTGTGGACCGGGTATGGTGAGGACCGTCATGCTGGTGGTGTGGACCTGGTATGGTGAGGACCATGATGCTGGTGGTGTGGACCTGGTATGGTGAGGATCGTGATGCTGGTGGTGGTGTGGACCTGGTATGGTGAGGACCATGATGCTGGTGGTGTGGACCTGGTATGGTGAGGACCATGATGCTAGTGGTGTGGACCTGGTATGGTGAGGACCATGATGCTGGTGGTGTGGACCTGGTATGTTGAGGACCATGATGCTGGTGGTGGTGTGGACCTGGTATGGTGAGGACCATGATGCTGGTGGTGTGGACCTGGTATGGTGAGGATCGTGATGCTGGTGGTGTGGACCTGGTATGATGAGGACCATGATGCTGGTGGTGGTGTGGACCTGGTATGGTGAGGACCTGGTATGGTGAGGACCGTGATGCTGGTGGTGTGGACCTGGTATGGTGAGGACCGTGATGCTAGTGGTGTGGACCTGGTATGGTGAGGACCATGATGCTGGTGGTGTGGACCTGGTATGATGAGGACCATGATGCTGGTGGTGGTGTGGACCTGGTATGGTGAGGACCATGATGCTGGTGGTGTGGTCCTGGTATGATGAGGACCATGATGCTGGTGGTGGTGTGGACCTGGTATTGTGAGGACCATGATGCTGGTGGTGAGGACCTGGTATGGTGAGGACCATGATGCTGGTGGTGTGGACCTGGTATGGTGAGGATCGTGATGCTGGTGGTGGTGTGGACCTGGTATGGTGAGGACCATGATGCGGGTGGTGTATAACTGGTATGGTGAGGACCATGATGCTGGTGGTGTGGACCTGGTATGATGAGGACCATGATGCTGGTGGTGGTGTGGACCTGGTATGGTGAGGAACTGGTATGGTGAGGACCGTGATGCTGGTGGTGTGGACCTGGTATGGGGAGGACCGTGATGCTGGTGGTGTGGACCTGGTATGGGGAGGCCCATAGTGCTGGTGGTGTGGACCTGGTATGGTGAGGACCATGATGCTGGTGGTGTGGACCTGGTATGGTGAGGACCGTGATGCTGGTGGTGGTGTGGACCTGGTATGGTGAGGACCATGATGCTGGTGGTGTGGTCCTGGTATAGTGAGGACCATGATGCTGGTGGTGTGGACCTGGTATGGTGAGGATCGTGATGCTGGTGGTGGTGTGGACCTGGTATGGTGAGGACCATGATGCTGGTGGTGTATACCTGGTATGGTGAGGACCATGATGCTGGTGGTGTGGACCTGGTATGATGAGGACCATGATGCTGGTGGTGGTGTGGACCTGGTATGGTGAGGACCGTGATGCTGGTGGTGTGGACCTGGTATGGTGAGGACCGTGATGCTGGTGGTGTGGACCTGGTATGGTGAGGCCCATGATGTTGGTGGTGTGGACCTAATATGGTGAGGACCATGATGCTGGTGGTGTGGACCTGGTATGGTGAGGACCGTGATGCTGGTGGTGGTGTGGACCTGGTATGGTGAGGACCATGATGCTGGTGGTGGTGTGGACCTGGTATAGCGAGGACCGTGATGCAGGTGGTGTGGACCTGGTATGGTGAGGACTGTGATGCTGGTGGTGTGGACTTGGTACAGTGACGACCGTGATGCAGGTGGTGAGGACCGTGATGCTGGTGGTGTGGACCTGGTATGGCGAGGACCGTGATGCAGGTGGTGTGGACCTGGTATGGTGAGGACCGTCATGCTGGTGGTGTGGACCTGGTATGGTGAGGACCATGATGCTGGTGGTGTGGACCTGGTATGGTGAGGATCGTGATGCTGGTGGTGGTGTGGACCTGGTATGGTGGGGACCATGATGCTGGTGGTGTGGACCTGGTATGGTGAGGACCATGATGCTAGTGGTGTGGACCTGGTATGGTGAGGACCATGATGCTGGTGGTGTGGACCTGGTATGATGAGGACCATGATGCTAGTGGTGGTGTGGACCTGGTATGGTGAGGACCATGATGCTGGTGGTGTGGACCTGGTATGGTGAGGATCGTGATGCTGGTGGTGGTGTGGACCTGGTATGGTGAGGACCATGATGCTGGTGGTGTATACCTGGTATGGTGAGGACCATGATGCTGGTGGTGTGGACCTGGTATGATGAGGACCATGATGCTGGTGGTGGTGTGGACCTGGTATGGTGAGGACCGTGATGCTGGTGGTGTGGACCTGGTATTGTGAGGACCGTGATGCTGGTGGTGTGGACCTGGTATGGTGAGGCCCATGATGTTGGTGGTGTGGACCTAATATGGTGAGGACCATGATGCTGGTGGTGTGGACCTGGTATGGTGAGGACCGTGATGCTGGTGGTGGTGTGGACCTGGTATGGTGAGGATAATGATGCTGGTAGTGGTGTGGACCTGGTATGGCGAGGACCGTGATGCAGGTGGTGTGGACCTGGTATGGTGAGGACTGTGATGCTGGTGGTGTGTACTTGGTACGGTGACGACCGTGATGCAGGTGGTGAGGACCGTGATGCTGGTGGTGTGGACCTGGTATGGTGAGGACCATGATGCTGGTGGTGTGGACCTGGTATGGTGGTGGCCGTGATGCTGGTGGAATGGACCTGGTATGGTGAGGACTGTGATGCTGGTGGTGTGGACCTAGTATGGTGAGGACCGTGATGCTGGTGGTGTAGACCTGGTATAGGGAGGACCATGATGCTGGTGGTGTGGACCTGGTATGGTGAAGACCATGATGCTGGTGGTGTGGACCTGGTATGGTGAGGACCATGATGCTGGTGGTGTGGACCAGGTATGGTGAGGACCGTGATGCTGGTGGTGTAGACCTGGTATGGTGAGGACCATGATGCTGGTGGTGTGGACCTGGTATAGTGAGGACCATGATGCTGGTGGTGTGGACCTGGTATAGTGAGGACCATGATGCTGGTGGTGTGGACCTGGTATGGTGAGGATCGTGATGCTGGTGGTGGTGTGGACCTGGTATGGTGAGGACCATGATGCTGGTGGTGTATACCTGGTATGGTGATGACCATGATGCTGGTGGTGTGGACCTGGTATGATGAGGACCATGATGCTGGTGGTGGTGTGGACCTGGTATGGTGAGGACCGTGATGCTGGTGGTGGTGTGGACCTGGTATGGTGAGGGCCGTAGTGCTGGTGGTAGTGTGGACCTGGTATGGTGAGGACCATGATGCTGGTGGGGTGGACCTGGTATGGTGAGGACCATGATGCTGGTGGTGTGGACCTGGTATGGTGATGATCGTGATGCTGGTGGTTGGGTGGACCTGGTATGGTGAGGACCGTGATGCTGGTGGTGTGGACCTGGTATGGTGAGGACCGTGATGCTGGTGGTGTGGACCTGGTATGGTGAGGACCGTCATGCTGGTGGTGTGGACCTGGTATGGTGAGGACCATGATGCTGGTGGTGTGGACCTGCTATGGTGAGGATCGTGATGCTGGTGGTGGTGTGGACCTGGTATGGTGAGGACCATGATGCTGGTGGTGTGGACCTGGTATGGTGAGGACCATGATGCTGGTGGTGTGGACCTGCTATGGTGAGGATCGTGATGCTGGTGGTGGTGTGGACCTGGTATGGTGAGGATCGTGATGCTGGTGGTGGTGTGGACCTGGTATGGTGAGGACCATGATGCTGGTGGTGTGGACCTGGTATGGTGAGGACCATGATGCTAGTGGTGTGGACCTGGTATGGTGAGGACCATGATGCTGGTGGTGTGGACCTGGTATGATGAGGACCATGATGCTGGTGGTGGTGTGGACCTGGTATGGTGAGGACCATGATGCTGGTGGTGTGGTCCTGGTATGATGAGGACCATGATGCTGGTGGTGGTGTGGACCTGGTATTGTGAGGACCATGATGCTGGTGGTGAGGACCTGGTATGGTGAGGACCATGATGCTGGTGGTGTGGACCTGGTATGGTGAGGATCGTGATGCTGGTGGTGGTGTGGACCTGGTATGGTGAGGACCATGATGCTGGTGGTGTATAACTGGTATGGTGAGGACCATGATGCTGGTGGTGTGGACCTGGTATGATGAGGACCATGATGCTGGTGGTGGTGTGGACCTGGTATGGTGAGGACCTGGTATGGTGAGGACCGTGATGCTGGTGGTGTGGACCTGGTATGGTGAGGACCGTGATGCTAGTGGTGTGGACCTGGTATGGTGAGGACTATGATGCTGGTGGTGTGGACCTGGTATGATGAGGACCATGATGCTGGTGGTGGTGTGGACCTGGTATGGTGAGGACCATGATGCTGGTGGTGTGGTCCTGGTATGATGAGGACCATGATGCTGGTGGTGGTGTGGACCTGGTATTGTGAGGACCATGATGCTGGTGGTGAGGACCTGGTATGGTGAGGACCATGATGCTGGTGGTGTGGACCTGGAATGGTGAGGATCGTGATGCTGGTGGTGGTGTGGACCTGGTATGGTGAGGACCATGATGCGGGTGGTGAATAACTGGTATGGTGAGGACCATGATGCTGGTGGTGTGGACCTGGTATGATGAGGACCATAATGCTGGTGGTGGTGTGGACCTGGTATGGTGAGGAACTGGTATGGTGAGGACCGTGATGCTGGTGGTGTGGACCTGGTATGGGGAGGACCGTGATGCTGGTGGTGTGGACCTGGTATGGGGAGGCCCATAATGCTGGTGGTGTGGACCTGGTATGGTGAGGACCACGATGCTGGTGGTGTGGACCTGGTATGGTGAGGACCGTGATGCTGGTGGTGGTGTGGACCTGGTATGGTGAGGACCATGATGCTGGATGTGTGGTCCTGGTATAGTGAGGACCATGATGCTGGTGGTGTGGACCTGGTATGGTGAGGATCGTGATGCTGGTGGTGGTGTGGACCTGGTATGGTGAGGACCATGATGCTGGTGGTGTATACCTGGTATGGTGAGGACCATGATGCTGGTGGTGTGGACCTGGTATGATGAGGACCATGATGCTGGTGGTGGTGTGGACCTGGTATGGTGAGGACCGTGATGCTGGTGGTGTGGACCTGGTATGGTGAGGACCGTGATGCTGGTGGTGTGGACCTGGTATGGTGAGGCCCATGATGTTGGTGGTGTGGACCTAATATGGTGAGGACCATGATGCTGGTGGTGTGGACCTGGTATGGTGAGGACCGTGATGCTGGTGTTGGTGTGGACCTGGTATGGTGAGGACCATGATGCTGGTGGTGGTGTGGACCTGGTATAGCGAGGACCGTGATGCAGGTGGTGTGGACCTGGTATGGTGAGGACTGTGATGCTGGTGGTGTGGACTTGGTACGGTGACGACCGTGATGAAGGTGGTGAGGACCGTGATGCTGGTGGTGTGGACCTGGTATGGCGAGGACCGTGATGCAGGTGGTGTGGACCGGGTATGGTGAGGACCGTCATGCTGGTGGTGTGGACCTGGTATGGTGAGGACCATGATGCTGGTGGTGTGGACCTGGTATGGTGAGGATCGTGATGCTGGTGGTGGTGTGGACCTGGTATGGTGAGGACCATGATGCTGGTGGTGTGGACCTGGTATGGTGAGGACCATGATGCTAGTGGTGTGGACCTGGTATGGTGAGGACCATGATGCTGGTGGTGTGGACCTGGTATGTTGAGGACCATGATGCTGGTGGTGGTGTGGACCTGGTATGGTGAGGACCATGATGCTGGTGGTGTGGACCTGGTATGGTGAGGATCGTGATGCTGGTGGTGTGGACCTGGTATGATGAGGACCATGATGCTGGTGGTGGTGTGGACCTGGTATGGTGAGGACCTGGTATGGTGAGGACCGTGATGCTGGTGGTGTGGACCTGGTATGGTGAGGACCGTGATGCTAGTGGTGTGGACCTGGTATGGTGAGGACCATGATGCTGGTGGTGTGGACCTGGTATGATGAGGACCATGATGCTGGTGGTGGTGTGGACCTGGTATGGTGAGGACCATGATGCTGGTGGTGTGGTCCTGGTATGATGAGGACCATGATGCTGGTGGTGGTGTGGACCTGGTATTGTGAGGACCATGATGCTGGTGGTGAGGACCTGGTATGGTGAGGACCATGATGCTGGTGGTGTGGACCTGGTATGGTGAGGATCGTGATGCTGGTGGTGGTGTGGACCTGGTATGGTGAGGACCATGATGCGGGTGGTGTATAACTGGTATGGTGAGGACCATGATGCTGGTGGTGTGGACCTGGTATGATGAGGACCATGATGCTGGTGGTGGTGTGGACCTGGTATGGTGAGGAACTGGTATGGTGAGGACCGTGATGCTGGTGGTGTGGACCTGGTATGGGGAGGACCGTGATGCTGGTGGTGTGGACCTGGTATGGGGAGGCCCATAGTGCTGGTGGTGTGGACCTGGTATGGTGAGGACCATGATGCTGGTGGTGTGGACCTGGTATGGTGAGGACCGTGATGCTGGTGGTGGTGTGGACCTGGTATGGTGAGGACCATGATGCTGGTGGTGTGGTCCTGGTATAGTGAGGACCATGATGCTGGTGGTGTGGACCTGGTATGGTGAGGATCGTGATGCTGGTGGTGGTGTGGACCTGGTATGGTGAGGACCATGATGCTGGTGGTGTATACCTGGTATGGTGAGGACCATGATGCTGGTGGTGTGGACCTGGTATGATGAGGACCATGATGCTGGTGGTGGTGTGGACCTGGTATGGTGAGGACCGTGATGCTGGTGGTGTGGACCTGGTATGGTGAGGACCGTGATGCTGGTGGTGTGGACCTGGTATGGTGAGGCCCATGATGTTGGTGGTGTGGACCTAATATGGTGAGGACCATGATGCTGGTGGTGTGGACCTGGTATGGTGAGGACCGTGATGCTGGTGGTGGTGTGGACCTGGTATGGTGAGGACCATGATGCTGGTGGTGGTGTGGACCTGGTATAGCGAGGACCGTGATGCAGGTGGTGTGGACCTGGTATGGTGAGGACTGTGATGCTGGTGGTGTGGACTTGGTACAGTGACGACCGTGATGCAGGTGGTGAGGACCGTGATGCTGGTGGTGTGGACCTGGTATGGCGAGGACCGTGATGCAGGTGGTGTGGACCTGGTATGGTGAGGACCGTCATGCTGGTGGTGTGGACCTGGTATGGTGAGGACCATGATGCTGGTGGTGTGGACCTGGTATGGTGAGGATCGTGATGCTGGTGGTGGTGTGGACCTGGTATGGTGGGGACCATGATGCTGGTGGTGTGGACCTGGTATGGTGAGGACCATGATGCTAGTGGTGTGGACCTGGTATGGTGAGGACCATGATGCTGGTGGTGTGGACCTGGTATGATGAGGACCATGATGCTAGTGGTGGTGTGGACCTGGTATGGTGAGGACCATGATGCTGGTGGTGTGGACCTGGTATGGTGAGGATCGTGATGCTGGTGGTGGTGTGGACCTGGTATGGTGAGGACCATGATGCTGGTGGTGTATACCTGGTATGGTGAGGACCATGATGCTGGTGGTGTGGACCTGGTATGATGAGGACCATGATGCTGGTGGTGGTGTGGACCTGGTATGGTGAGGACCGTGATGCTGGTGGTGTGGACCTGGTATTGTGAGGACCGTGATGCTGGTGGTGTGGACCTGGTATGGTGAGGCCCATGATGTTGGTGGTGTGGACCTAATATGGTGAGGACCATGATGCTGGTGGTGTGGACCTGGTATGGTGAGGACCGTGATGCTGGTGGTGGTGTGGACCTGGTATGGTGAGGATAATGATGCTGGTAGTGGTGTGGACCTGGTATGGCGAGGACCGTGATGCAGGTGGTGTGGACCTGGTATGGTGAGGACTGTGATGCTGGTGGTGTGTACTTGGTACGGTGACGACCGTGATGCAGGTGGTGAGGACCGTGATGCTGGTGGTGTGGACCTGGTATGGTGAGGACCATGATGCTGGTGGTGTGGACCTGGTATGGTGGTGGCCGTGATGCTGGTGGAATGGACCTGGTATGGTGAGGACTGTGTTGCTGGTGGTGTGGACCTAGTATGGTGAGGACCGTGATGCTGGTGGTGTAGACCTGGTATAGGGAGGACCATGATGCTGGTGGTGTGGACCTGGTATGGTGAAGACCATGATGCTGGTGGTGTGGACCTGGTATGGTGAGGACCATGATGCTGGTGGTGTGGACCAGGTATGGTGAGGACCGTGATGCTGGTGGTGTAGACCTGGTATGGTGAGGACCATGATGCTGGTGGTGTGGACCTGGTATAGTGAGGACCATGATGCTGGTGGTGTGGACCTGGTATAGTGAGGACCATGATGCTGGTGGTGTGGACCTGGTATGGTGAGGATCGTGATGCTGGTGGTGGTGTGGACCTGGTATGGTGAGGACCATGATGCTGGTGGTGTATACCTGGTATGGTGATGACCATGATGCTGGTGGTGTGGACCTGGTATGATGAGGACCATGATGCTGGTGGTGGTGTGGACCTGGTATGGTGAGGACCGTGATGCTGGTGGTGGTGTGGACCTGGTATGGTGAGGGCCGTAGTGCTGGTGGTAGTGTGGACCTGGTATGGTGAGGACCATGATGCTGGTGGGGTGGACCTGGTATGGTGAGGACCATGATGCTGGTGGTGTGGACCTGGTATGGTGATGATCGTGATGCTGGTGGTTGGGTGGACCTGGTATGGTGAGGACCGTGATGCTGGTGGTGTGGACCTGGTATGGTGAGGACCGTGATGCTGGTGGTGTGGACCTGGTATGGTGAGGACCGTCATGCTGGTGGTGTGGACCTGGTATGGTGAGGACCATGATGCTGGTGGTGTGGACCTGCTATGGTGAGGATCGTGATGCTGGTGGTGGTGTGGACCTGGTATGGTGAGGACCATGATGCTGGTGGTGTGGACCTGGTATGGTGAGGACCATGATGCAGGTGGTGTGGACCTGGTATGGTGAGGATCGTGATGCTGGTGGTGGTGTGGACCTGGTATGGTGAGGACCATGATGCTGGTGGTGTGGACCTGGTATGGTGAGGACCATGATGCTAGTGGTGTGGACCTGGTGTGGTGAGGACCATGATGCTGGTGGTGTGGACCTGGTATGATGAGGACCATGATGCTGGTGGTGGTGTGGACCTGGTATGGTGAGGACCATGATGCTGGTGGTGTGGTCCTGGTATGATGAGAACCATGATGCTGGTGGTGGTGTGGACCTGGTATTGTGAGGACCATGATGCTGGTGGTGAGGACCTGGTATGGTGAGGACCATGATGCTGGTGGTGTGGACCTGGTATGGTGAGGATCGTGATGCTGGTGGTGGTGTGGACCTGGTATGGTGAGGACCATGATGCTGGTGGTGTATACCTGGTATGGTGAGGACCATGATGCTGGTGGTGTGGACCTGGTATGGGGAGGACCGTGATGCTGGTGGTGTGGACCTGGTATGGGGAGGCCCATAATGCTGGTGGTGTGGACCTGGTATGGTGAGGACCATGATGCTGGTGGTGTGGACCTGGTATGGTGAGGACCGTGATGCTGGTGGTGGTGTGGACCTGGTATGGTGAGGACCATGATGCTGGTGGTGTGGTCCTGGTATAGTGAGGACCATGATGCTGGTGGTGTGGACCTGGTATGGTGAGGATCGTGATGCTGGTGGTGGTGTGGACCTGGTATGGTGAGGACCATGATGCTGGTGGTGTATACCTGGTATGGTGAGGACCATGATGCTGGTGGTGTGGACCTGGTATGATGAGGACCATGATGCTGGTGGTGGTGTGGACCTGGTATGGTGAGGACCGTGATGCTGGTGGTGTGGACCTGGTATGGTGAGGACCGTGATGCTGGTGGTGTTGACCTGGTATGGTGAGGCCCATGATGTTGGTGGTGTGGACCTAATATGGTGAGGACCATGATGCTGGTGGTGTGGACCTGGTATGGTGAGGACCGTGATGCTGGTGGTGGTGTGGACCTGGTATGGTGAGGACCATGATGCTGGTGGTGGTGTGGACTTGGTATGGCGAGGACCGTGATGCAGGTGGTGTGGACCTGGTATGGTGAGGTCTGTGATGCTGGTGGTGTGGACTTGGTACGGTGACGACCGTGATGCAGGTGGTGAGGACCGTGATGCTGGTGGTGTGGACCTGGTATGGCGAGGACCGTGATGCAGGTTGTGTGGACCTGGTATGGTGAGGACCGTCATGCTGGTGGTGTGGACCTGGTATGGTGAGGACCATGATGCTGGTGGTGTGGACCTGGTATGGTGAGGATCGTGATGCTGGTGGTGGTGTGGACCTGGTATGGTGAGGACCATGATGCTGGTGGTGTGGACCTGGAATGGTGAGGACCATGATGCTAGTGGTGTGGACCTGGTATGGTGAGGACCATGATGCTGGTGGTGTGGACCTGGTATGATGAGGACCATGATGCTGGTGGTGGTGTGGACCTGGTATGGTGAGGACCATGATGCTGGTGGTGTGGTCCTGGTATAGTGAGGACCATGATGCTGGTGGTGTGGACCTGGTATGGTGAGGATCGTGATGCTGGTGGTGGTGTGGACCTGGTATGGTGAGGACCATGATGCTGGTGGTGTATACCTGGTATGGTGAGGACCATGATGCTGGTGGTGTGGACCTGGTATGATGAGGACCATGATGCTGGTGGTGGTGTGGACCTGGTATGGTGAGGACCGTGATGCTGGTGGTGTGGACCTGGTATGGTGAGGACCGTGATGCTGGTGGTGTGGACCTGGTATGGTGAGGCCCATGATGTTGGTGGTGTGGACCTAATATGGTGAGGACTATGATGCTGGTGGTGTGGACCTGGTATGGTGAGGACCGTGATGCTGGTGGTGGTGTGGACCTGGTATGGTGAGGACCATGATGCTGGTAGTGGTGTGGACCTGGTATGGCGAAGACCGTGATGCAGGTGGTGTGGACCTGGTATGGTGAGGACTGTGATGCTGGTGGTGTGGACTTGGTACGGTGACGACCGTGATGCAGGTGGTGAGGACCGTGATGCTGGTGGTGTGGACCTGGTATGGTGAGGACCATGATGCTGGTGGTGTGGACCTGGTATGGTGGTGGCTGTGATGCTGGTGGAATGGACCTGGTATGGTGAGGACTGCGATGCTGGTGGTGTGGACCTAGTATGGTGAGGACCGTGATGCTGGTGGTGTAGACCTGGTATAGGGAGGACCATGATGCTGTTGGTGTGGACCTGGTATGGTGAAGACCATGATGCTGGTGGTGTGGACCTGGTATGGTGAGGACCATGATGCTGGTGGTGTGGACCAGGTATGGTGAGGACCGTGATGCTGGTGGTGTAGACCTGGTATGGTGAGGACCATGATGCTGGTGGTGTGGACCTGGTATAGTGAGGACCATGATGCTGGTGGTGTGGACCTGGTATAGTGAGGACCATGATGCTGGTGGTGTGGACCTGGTATGGTGAGGATCGTGATGCTGGTGGTGGTGTGGACCTGGTATGGTGAGGACCATGATGCTGGTGGTGTATACCTGGTATGGTGAGGACCATGATGCTGGTGGTGTGGACCTGGTATGATGAGGACCGTGATGCTGGTGGTGGTGTGGACCTGGTATGGTGAGGACCGTGATGCTGGTGGTGGTGTGGACCTGGTATGGTGAGGACCGTAGTGCTGGTGGTAGTGTGGACCTGGTATGGTGAGGACCATGATGCTAGTGGGGTGGACCTGGTATGGTGAGGACCATGATGCTGGTGGTGTGGACCTGGTATGGTGATGATCGTGATGCTGGTGGTGGGGTGGACCTGGTATGGTGAGGACCGTGATGCTGGTGGTGTGGACCTGGTATGGTGAGGTCCGTGATGCGGGTGGTGTGGACCTGGTATGGTGAGGACCGTCATGCTGGTAGTGTGGACCTGGTATGGTGAGGACCATGATGCTGGTGGTGTGGACCTGGTATGGTGAGGATCGTGATGCTGGTGGTGGTGTGGACCTGGTATGGTGAAGACCATGATGCTGGTGGTGTGGACCTGGTATGGTGAGGACCATGATGCAGGTGGTGTGGACCTGGTATGGTGAGGATCGTGATGCTGGTGGTGGTGTGGACCTGGTATGGTGAGGACCATGATGCTGGTGGTGTGGACCTGGTATGGTGAGGACCATGATGCTATTGGTGTGGACCTGGTGTGGTGAGGACCATGATGCTGGTGGTGTGGACCTGGTATGATGAGGACCATGATGCTGGTGGTGGTGTGGACCTGGTATGGTGAGGACCATGATGCTGGTGGTGTGGTCCTGGTATGATGAGGACCATGATGCTGGTCGTGGTGTGGACCTGGTATTGTGAGGACCATGATGCTGGTGGTGAGGACCTGGTATGGTGAGGACCATGATGCTGGTGGTGTGGACCTGGTATGGTGAGGATCGTGATGCTGGTGGTGGTGTGGACCTGGTATGGTGAGGACCATGATGCTGGTGGTGTATACCTGGTATGGTGAGGACCATAATGCTGGTGGTGTGGACCTGGTATGATGAGGACCATGATGCTGGTGGTGGTGTGGACCTGGTATGGTGAGGACCTGGTATGGTGAGGACTTTGATGCTGGTGGTGTGGACCTGGTATGGTGAGGACCGTGATGCTGGTGGTGTGGACCTGGTATGGGGAGGCCCATAATGCTGGTGGTGTGGACCTGGTATGGTGAGGACCATGATGCTGGTGGTGTGGACCTGGTATGGTGAGGACCGTGATGCTGGTGGTGGTGTGGGCCTGGTATGGTGAGGACCATGATGCTGGTGGTGGTGTGGACCTGGTATAGCGAGGACCGTGATGCAGGTGGTGTGGACCTGGTATGGTGAGGACCGTCATGCTGGTGGTGTGGACCTGGTATGGTGAGGACCATGATGCTGGTGGTGTGGACCTGGTACGGTGAGGATCGTGATGCTGGTGGTGGTGTGGACTTGGTATGGTGAGGACCATGATGCTAGTGGTGTGGACCTGGTATGGTGAGGACCATGATGCTGGTGGTGTGGACCTGGTATGATGAGGACCATGATGCTGGTGGTGGTGTGGACCTGGTATGGTGAGGACCATGATGCTGGTGGTGTGGTCCTGGTATAGTGAGGACCATGATGCTGGTGGTGTGGACCTGGTATGGTGAGGATCGTGATGCTGGTGGTGGTGTGGACCTGGTATGGTGAGGACCATGATGCTGGTGGTGTATACCTGGTATGGTGAGGACCATGATGCTGGTGGTGTGGACCTGGTATGATGAGGACCATGATGCTGGTGGTGGTGTGGACCTGGTATGGTGAGGACCGTGATGCTGGTGGTGTGGACCTGGTATGGTGAGGACCATGATGCTGGTGGTGTATACCTGGTATGGTGAGGACCATGATGCTGGTGGTGTGGACCTGGTATGATGAGGACCATGATGCTGGTGGTGGTGTGGACCTGGTATGGTGAGGATCTGGTATGGTGAGGACTTTGATGCTGGTGGTGTGGACCTGGTATGGTGAGGACCGTGATGCTGGTGGTGTGGACCTGGTATGGGGAGGCCCATAATGCTGGTGGTGTGGACCTGGTATGGTGAGGACTATGATGCTGGTGGTGTACTCACCTAATTGTACTCACCTAATTGTGCTTGCGGGGGTTGAGCTATGGCTCTTTGGTCCCGCCTCTCAACCGTCAATCAACTGGTGTACAGATTCCTGAGCCTATTGGGCTCTATCATATCTACATTTGAAACTGTGTATGGAGTCAGCCTCCACCACATCACTTCCTAATGCATTCCATTTACTAACTACTCTGACACTGAAAAAGTTCTTTCTAACGTCTCTGTGGCTCATTTGGGTACTCAGCTTCAACCTGTGTCCCCTTGTTCGCGTCCCACCAGTGTTGAATAGTTCATCCTTGTTTACCCGGTCGATTCCCCTGAGGATTTTGTAGGTTGTGATCATGTCCCCCCTTACTCTTCTGTCTTCCAGTGTCGTGAGGTGCATTTCCCGCAGCCTTTCCTCATAACTCATGCCTCTTAGTTCTGGGACTAGTCTAGTAGCATACCTTTGGACTTTTTCCAGCTTCGTCTTGTGCTTGACAAGGTACGGGCTCCATGCTGGGGCCGCATACTCCAGGATTGGTCTTACATATGTGGTGTACAAGATTCTGAATGATTCCTTACACAGGTTCCTGAACGCCGTTCTGATGTTAGCCAGCCTCGCATATGCCGCAGACGTTATTCTCTTTATGTGGGCTTCAGGAGACAGGTTTGGTGTGATATCAACTCCTAGATCTTTCTCTCTGTCTGTTTCATTAAGTACTTCATCTCCTATTCTGTATCCTGTGCCTGGCCTCCTGTTTCCACTGCCTAGTTTCATTACTTTGCATTTACTCGGGTTGAACTTCAACAGCCATTTGTTGGACCATTCACTCAGTCTATCCAGGTCATCTTGTAGCCTCCTACTATCATCCTCTGTTTCAATCCTCCTCATAATTTTTGCATCGTCGGCAAACATTGAGAGGAACGAATCTATACCCTCTGGGAGATCATTTACATATACCAGAAACAGTATAGGTCCAAGGACTGACCCCTGCGGGACTCCACTTGTGACGTCTCGCCAATCTGAGGCCTCACCCCTCACACAGACTCGTTGTCTCCTGTTGCTTAGGTATTCCTCTATCCACCGGAGTACCTTCCCTCTCACTCCAGCCTGCATCTCCAACTTTCGCACTAGCCTCTTGTGTGGTACTGTATCAAAGGCTTTCTGACAATCCAAAAATATGCAGTCTGCCCACCCTTCTCTTTCTTGCCTTATTTTTGTTGCCTGGTCGTAGAATTCAAGTAACCCTGTGAGGCAGGACCTGCCATCCCTGAACCCATGTTGATGCTGTGTTACAAAGTTCCTTCGCTCCAGATGGTCCACTAGTTTTTTTCGCACAATCTTCTCCATCAGCTTGCATGGTATGCAGGTTAGGGACACTGGCCTGTAGTTCAGTGCCTCCTGTCTATCCCCTTTCTTGTATATCGGGACTACGTTAGCTGCTTTCCAAATATCTGGCAGTTCCCCTGTTGCCAGTGATTTGTTATACACTATGGAGAGTGGTAGGCTCAGTTCTCTTGCTCCTTCCTTTAGAACCCAAGGGGAGATTCCATCTGGGCCTATAGCCTTCGTCACGTCCAACTCTAGTAAACACTTCCTTACTTCCCCACTGGTAATCTCAAACTCTTCCAGTGGTTCCTGGTTAGCTATTCCCTCACTTACCTCTGGAATTTCTCCTTGTTCTAAGGTGAAGACCTCCTGGAATTTCTTATTCAATTCCTCACACACTTCCTTGTCATTTGTAGTGAATCCTTCCGCCCCTATCCTTAATCTCATAACCTGTTCCTTTACTGTTGTTTTTCTCCTAATGTGGCTATGCAACAATTTAGGCTGAGTCTTTGCCTTGCTTGCGATGTCATTTTCGTATTGTCTTTCTGCCTCTCTTCTCATCCTGACATATTCATTCCTGGCATTCTGGTATCTTTCTCTGCTCTCCAGTGTCCTGTTATTCCTATAGTTTCTCCATGCCCTTTTACTTTGCTGCTTAGCTAGCCTACATCTTTGATTAAACCATGGGTTTCTCATCTTCATTTCTCTGTTTTCCTTTTGGACTGGGACAAACTTGTTTACTGCGTCCTTGCACTTCTGCGTGATGTAATCCATCATATCTTGGGCCGTCTTTCCCCTGAGCTCTGTTTCCCATGCTATATCTGTTAGGAATTTTCTTATCCCCTCATTGTTTCCCTTTCGGTATGCTAACCTTTTGGTTTCGGTATCCCTCCTCGAGTTCAATAACCCTTCTTCAATCAAGTACTCAAACACCAGTACACTGTGGTCGCTCATTCCTACTGGGTCCTCAAAACCGATTTCTCTTATGTCGGAGTCGTTCAGAGTGAAGACTAGGTCGAGTCTTGCTGGTTCGTCATTTCCTCTCATCCTTGTGGGTTCTCCGACATGCTGGGTTAAAAAGTTGCTTGTCACTACCTCCAATAGTTTGGCTCTCCACGTATCCTCGCCTCCATGCGGTTCCTTGTTCTCCCAGTCAATCTTTCCGTGATTGAAGTCGCCCATGATGAGCAGGTGGGATCTATTTCTACAGGCAGCAGAGGCTGCCCTCTCAATTATAGTGTTAACTGCCTTGTTGTTGTTTTCATACTCTTGACTGGGTCTCCTGTCATTTGGTGGAGGGTTGTATATTACTGCTACTACTATTCTTGGTCCTCCCATTGTTATGGTGCCTGCTATGTAGTCTCTGAACTCCTCACAGCCCGGGATGGCCATCTCCTTAAAACTCCATTCCCTTCTCATGAGTAGGGCCACTCCGCCTCCTCCTCTACCTTCCCTCTCTTTCCTTATTACTGTATACTCCTGGGGAAACACGGCATTCGTTATGATTCCAGAGAGTTTTGTTTCAGTGAGTCCGATTACATCTGGGTTAACTTCTTGTGCTCTTTCCCTTAGTTCACTTGTCTTGCTTGTGATCCTATCTATGTTCGAGTACATCACCCTGAAACTGACTCTCTTCTGCTTCTTTTCTGGGGGGG